>NW_028270161.1:10883206-11038423 GCF_037043375.1 Chiloscyllium plagiosum | reverse complement strand
CTCATCTAGTCCGTTGCTCTCGATGTTGTCTCCTTTAGATTGGGGAGACAGGACGCCAACTTGCGGAATGTTTCAGGGAACATCTCTGGGACATACGCACTAAACTACTCCGCCGCCCTGTGGCCGACCACTTCAACTCCCCCTCTCACTCCACCAAGGACATACAAATCCTGGGCCTCCTCCACTGCCAAATCCATGCCACCCGACGCCTGGAGAAAGAACGCCTCATCTTCCGCCTTGGGACTTTCCAACCACACAGCATAAATGTCCATTTTACCAGTTTTCTCATCTCCTGTCCCCCCACCCCATCCCAGATCCAACCCTCCAAGTTGACACCGCCCTCTTGAACTGTCCTACCTTTCCATCTTCCCTCCCACCTATCCACTCCACTCCCCTGAGCTATCATCACCCCCACCTGTATCTACCTAGCTACCTTCCCCCCAGCCCACCTCCACCCTCGTATTTAGCTCACAGCCACCTCGCCCTCTGACATTCCTGATGAAGGGCTTTAGCCTGAAACGCCAACCGTCCTACTCTGTGGATGTTGCTGTGTTTTTCCAGTGCCACACTTTTTGACAACGATGACTGATGAAACAAATAGGTTGTTAAATGAGAGAGTGAAGGGGAGGGAGGTAAGTAGAATCCCGGATTAGGAACTGTGTCTAAGATAGTGTGGGGCAAACTCCTGTTTCTATCGCAGTTTTGCAGGGGCAGATGGACTCAGGGCAATTAAAGGCATGGAATCATGTGGTTGAACTGCACTGTTGGATATGTTCATCAAAAACTATAATAATTACTGAATTAATGAAAACCTAGCATTAGTGATGATTTCACTGAAGCCTCAACAATGAAAAATAATTTAAAAATCATATCCAAAATCATGAACCAAACTCATAAAATTAGTAAGTTCAAATAACTAATAATAATTGAAGTTGAGGTGAGAATCACTGAAATGAACGTCTAGTTTAAAATCTAGGCAAATTACAAATGTAATGGCAATGCAGTACAATTGAGTCCAAGGAAACATTAAGTGGTGACCCTCTACATCTGGCTTTTATTTCTTTAACTTATACGATTCAATGGGAGGGGAATAAAAGATTAACATTACAGGTTGTGTCCAGCTTTGAGACGATTTTCTGAAACAGTTGGTTTAAAAAGGAACAAGTGATGAAAATGTCAAATTTGATTACAGACGCTGTCGTGGAGAGACAGTTTACACTGAAGAAGCTTCCAACTGTTAAGATGTCTTCGTTTTACAATAAATTTGTGGCATTTCGATACCACACGAGAAAATCAGAATTTCAATTTAAAACCATGAATCTGAAGCTTTAAAGGTGAATCTAATGCAAACTTTTGGGAATACACCACATTTCCCTCTGTATTTGAAAAGAGATAAGGCAACTTAACATTTTAGATATGGATCCTTCGACAGACACCTGTATTTTTGGACACAGTAGGCATTGAAACATAGGAATACAACTAGGCCATTCAGTAGTAATCCTGATAGTTGTGCTTTGCCGTTCCAGCATTTTTGACCTGATATGCACAGTATTAGTGTGGAGCTCCAGCTCCACTGATATCATTATGGATTTTACTAAACAGATGTTCCATAGTACCTCTGAGCAGAATGGAAAGGAAAACTTCTGAATCAGATCAAACCTGGCTTTATTAAATTCGTGAGTGATAGTGCAAATTATATTTTTTGAGGGAGCAGGGAGAGTGAGTGGAAAAAGGCTGAAATCTAAGGAAAGAACAACACAAATGCAGAGAGAGAAAGAAAGGGGAAAGAAAGGTTTTATTTCCAGCGGCCAGTGTGCAAGATCCAAGAACCAAAGTATTCTATAAATAACCTTAAGATGTCAACTGAATTAGAGCCTTGTGCATGTAAGTCAGCCAATGTGTAGGCAAAGTCAACAGCCTGTGAACATCAAGATGACAAGCTGTGGGCATCTAATTGCATCAGCTGGTGACCATCATGGCACCAGCAGTGCAACTTTCAATTACAGAGTCTAACACTGCGTTGTTCTACCTTAGAAAAACAAAGAGAGTCGCAGAGTGGCAGCTGCTCTCCTACATGGAAGAATTCCTCATAGATTTAATAAATCTCTTCCAATATACAGCTCTTTAATGCCTTAAACCACCGCTGACATATTTCAGCTGTATGAAGAATGAAACATGCAGTTCAAACTGAGCTGTTCTGCCACTTCTTATTGTGCTCATTATAGCTCTTTGAAAGAAAAAGACATACATTCCACGTGTTTGCTTCACCATTCCATTACCATCTGTAGACTAGTGTCTTGAAAGTCCCTGTCTGCAGTTCTTTTGTTGCACAGAAAATAACAGCATACGTGGTTAAGATAGAAAAGTGAGTGTGAGAATCATGGGGGCATTCGAACATATGAAATAAGAACAAGAGAAGACCATTTAGTCCCTTGAGCTTGCGATGCTGTGCAATAAGACTATCCGATTGGAATCTCAAAAGTACTTTCATGACAACCCACTTACCATAAACTTTGATAATTGGCACCTTTCTTTATTCTTTCATGGGATGTAGATGTCACTGACAAGGTTAGCACTTTGTGCCCACCTCTCATTACTTTTAAATTGAATGTGTGATGACGCTGCTCCTTGGACAAGGTTATGCTGCCCTTGGCTTTGTTTCCAGGGAGGTCGTAAAAGTAGTGATTCCGAAAAGTCTGGCTTGGATGGGATTTAGGGCAATTGGATTACAGCTACAGATACTGCCTCAGGCAAAAGGCTTTTAAGTTTTAAAAACAAGTTGTACAATGAAAGGGGAGTGGTCAGTTCTCCCAGCTCAGCTTTTTGCTGGTTTGATTTGGTTTTGGTAGTCTAGATATTCACTGAAAGCAGGCAGGCAGTTTAAGGCTGCTGGACCCAAAGAAGCAGGTCCATGCTGATCCTCTCTCTCTGACATCTCTCATGTAAGGCACAGAACATAGAACATTACAACGTAGTACGGGCCCATTGGCCCTCGATGTTGCACTGACCTGTGCAAACAGTCTGAAGCCTATCTATCCTATGCTGTTCCATTTTCATCCATATGTTTATCCAATGACCATTTAAATGTACTTAAAGTTGGTGAGTCTACTACTGTTCCAGGCAGTGCATTCCATGCCCCTACCACTCTCTGAGTAAAGAAACTACCTCTGACATCAGTCCTATATCTATCCCCCCTCAATTTAAAGCTATGTCCCCTCAAGCTAGCCATCACCATCTGAGGAAAAAGGCTCTCACTGTCCACTCTATCTAATCCTCTGATTATCTTATATGTCTCAATTAAGTCACCTCTCAAGCTTCTTCTCTCTAACGAAAAGACCAGGTGTTTGATTTTACCTTTAGTGCCAAAGGGTGTTTTTGGGGATTATTGTAAGTATTGGGAACAGCTTCATTAAGTTGGGATAATCTATTGGGTTTTCAGAAAGGCTAGGTTATTCTGTTCTGTTTTGTTTCGTTCAATAATCTTGTAAATAAATTCTGTTTTATTTAAAACTAAGTGGTTTGACCAGCTGCATCCCTCCTGGAATTTTAGCATTACACCTGCTTAAAACTAGTAGCGTCTGGGCTACTTTCTTGAAATATTTTGAGAGGGTCTGGACTGGTCCATTACAAATGGCGTTTAAGGTTATTTCAGAAGACAGTTAAGAGTCAATCACATTGCTGTGATCTGAAGTCACATGTCGGCCAGACCAGGTGAGGATGGCAGATTTCCTTCCCTGAAGGACATCAGTGTACCAGGTAGGTCTTTACAACAATCAATGATAGTTTAATAGCCATCATTATTGAGACTAGTTTTCTGTTCAAAGTGTACAATTAGTTTATTTATTAATCTTTTTGCACCTACTTATTGCAGTTTTAAGTCAAGAAGGTGACATACTACCACCTTCTCAAAAGCATCTTGTGATGGGCATTTAATTTCTGATGAAGCCCTTATCCAGAGAATGCATTCAAAATAAAAGATCCAGCAAGAATATCTGTCTCACATGACTTTTCTCAAATTATCTTATAGTGATTGTATTGAGGTCAGCCAGGTGGACCTCATAGAATATGAATTCCATGACTGGGGCTGTTAACCAGGTCCAATCAGGGAGCCCTGGCTGACAAATATAAACAGGAGTGTCAGGGGTGCTGCTCATGTGAGGAGCCAGCTCTGAGCTAGCTGGGTGATGGTCATATGCTATGCATGTGTAAATAAAGGGTGACTTGGTGAATGGATACCGGCCTTTGTGGAGTTAGTTCAAGTTTACTTCCCACTGCATCTCTCTCTCTCCACCACCAGAGACTATGGCTGCTTTGGGTAAAACCAGTATCTGTGAAATGTAAGATTCAGTTGGCAAGTTAAGGTTTTTCAGAATGTGACAGACCTTGGTGCCAATAGAGTTTGGCATATCCACACTCTTGGATGTGGGCACTCATTTCTCTTGGACAGGATAAGAGGACAGGAAAAAGTACAAATATTCTCACACTGTTGAAGAAGAAAAAGGATGATGGACTAGCAATTATATAGCACATTGCAAACATTATGATGTCCTCAAGGACTTAACAAGCAATTGAAATATTTTTGAAGTGTACTACTGGAATGTGGGAACTATGGTAAGCAATTTCTAAACTGCAAGGTCCCAACATGCATTATTGTGGCATTTTTTTTACCCGTACCTGTGTGGGGTGGTGGTGATATAATGGTAAAGCAGAAAGCCAAGCTAATGTTCTGGGGATAAAAGCAAAATACTTTGAATGTTGGAAATCTGAAATAAAAACAGAAACAGAGTTAATTTTCTGAGTCTGATATGTCTTATTTACATCTTTAGTTTAGAGCTAAAAGGATCATAGTGTATGGAGAGAAAATGGGAACAGGAGACTGATTTGGATGATCAGCCAGGATTATATTGATGGTGAAGCAGGCATGAAGATTGAGTAGCCTTGTCCTGTACCTACTTTCTATATTCCTATGTTTCTCTGCAGGATTCCTGGAGTCTGACCTGCTCTTGTAGTCGCTATGTTTATAGGTCTGACCCAGTTCAGTTTCTGCTCAATCAGAAATCCACAACTTTGATAGGTGAGCATTCAGTGGGAGCAATACCCTTGAATGGCAAGGGGCAATGGTTAGATTGCCTCTTATTGGAAGTGATCATTGTCTGGATTTTATCTTGTTGAATGTTACTTGCCTCTCGTCAGCCAAAACCTAGATATTGTCCAAGTCTTGAAACATTTGGACAAGCTAACTTCAGTATCTGAAGAATTACAAATAATGCTGAACATTATGCAATCATTGGTGAACTTCCCGACTTCGGATCTTATGATAGAGGCAAGGTCATTGATGAAGCAGCTGAAGCTAGGACACTACGAAGGAACTCTTGCAGAGATGTCTTGGAGCTGAGATTACTAGCCTCCAACAACTACAAATATCTTCTTATGTACCAGCTATGACTCCAACTAGTGGACAGTTTGCCTCTGATACCCAGCGATTCCAGTTTTGCTAGGGCTCCTTGATGCCACATTCGGTCAAATGCAGCCTTGATATCAAGGGCTGTCACTCTCATCTCACCTCTGGAATGAACTCTTTTGTCCATATTTGAACCAAGGCTGTAATGAGATCAGGAGCTGAGTGGCCCTGGCGGAACATAAACTGGGCGTCAGTGAGCAGGTAATTGCGGAGCAGGTGCTTTTTTTCCTGTTGGTTGCAAGGTTCCTCTGTGAAGTGCATTTAGACTCGTTTTGCAGAGACTTACAATATAATCTGCATCACTGTCACTGACTCCAGCAGTTCAGTAGCTACATTTCAAGCCATGCTTTATATTTTGCAGAAAGAGCTTGTTAACATAATGAGTGTAAAATAATCTGTGTGAGTATGTATCTCATATCGTGCAGTGCAGGTTGAGGTTTAAAGTAAAGGAGCGCTTACAATGTATTCCAATTTGTAACTACTATTCACATACGTAACATTTTGTTAGCACTATTGATGATGCTTTACTGATGACCAAGAGTAGACGGGTGGGACAGTAGTTGCTGGGTTGCAATTGTCCTGCTTCGATATGTAGGACACAGCTCGGCAATTTTTGACATTGTTGGATAGATGCCAAAGGTGTAGGTGAACTGGAACTCCCACTGCTTGTTAAGGAGAATGAACAGAGCCCATGAGACTATTACAGCAAAGAGGTATCTGGCCAATATCTGTTGGTCATTCAACATAACAAAATGTTACGTATGTGAATAGTAGTTACAAATTGGAATACATTGTAAGCGCTCCTTTACTTTAAACCTCAACCTGCACTGCACGATATGAGATACATACTCACACAGATTATTTTACACTCATTATGTTAACAAGCTCTTTCTGCAAAATATAAAGCATGGCTTGAAATGTAGCTACTGAACTGCTGGAGTCAGTGACAGTGATGCAGATTATATTGTAAGTCTCTGCAAAACGAGTCTAAATGCACTTCACAGAGGAACCTTGCAACCAACAGAAAAAAAAAAGCATCCATCAAGCTCACTGAATGGAATGAACGTCTCAACTGCCTGAAGGCAATAAAGGCTCTTCTGTGAAATGGTTTTGGTCAGTCTCGAACTACCCCTTAATCTATTCAAATAAAAATATTTCAAACCAGTAGTTTTTTTTTGCTCAATTGAATATAATGCAGGGTTCAGCCATTTCAGCAACTTTAAATTGGCCCACTAGATGAATCTTTTGCTCCAGGTGCAGACATTATAAATCTGAAAGGAAATTTTAGAGAAAGCTATTTTTTCCAGAAATTGGTAGAAGTGTGAAATTTGAGTAACTGAAATGAACAGCCTGGTTGCAGTTATGGGGAAGCAGGCAACATTGAAGGAGAAAAGCATAGAAGGATAAGATTAGACAGAAAGGATGAGAAGGGATCTCAGAGGGAGCATAATTATAGATGTGGAGGAGTTGGACTGAATGGCCTGTCTCTCTGCTTACATTGTAAGTAATAAAGTGCATCCATTTTGAAGAACTGTTCTCAGTTTGGGACTGTACAGTTGCTGCGGTTAGCTCTCTCCATTGTCCAATTGCTTGCCCTTGGTGGTGAAGCGATTTATCAGGACAGTCATGAGAAACACCTCCCAACAGATATGCTGCAGGATCCTGCTGTGCCCTTAGACTCCTCCAGTCACTTCTGACAGTTCTTATTGTACGGCCTCACTAGACAACTCTATGCCTTCACATCACAGTCACGGGAAGTAGTTTCCTCTTGGGTACAGTGACCTGTGTCAGGGAGAAGGTCAGACAGCTAGCTTTTATAGTGTCTCTTTCATTCAAATAAAAAAAAATGTACAAGAAAAGTACTCATTGTTAGCTATGAGGAAATGATAGTTGTGGAAACATGTCACAGCATAACATTTTTCAGAGTGGTGGAATTTGCTAGAGGCTCACAAAAAAAAAGTACATTTATCGTGAAAGAAAATCAGACTTGCTGTTTTGATGCTACAATGTTGTCTTTCAGTAATAGAATTGGAATACCACCCTAAGGGCTGCCTTGAAGGCAAAAAAAAAAGCTTCAGAAGCTTTGTGAAAACAATTGGAATGATCTAAGAGGGGAATCTATAAAATAATTTGTTAACAGATATTATTGTTAGCAATAATTGCCTTCTACTATGAAGAGGTGGTTCAATTGACCAGAGAGTGCCTCCATGTTATACTGACATGACAACATGAAAGTAGGCAGTTCATTGCAATAAAGCCCACATCATGTTTAACCTTCACATGAATAGCATTTACAATCCAGGTTCTATGCTCATACATCTTCTTATTCCACTTTCCATTACCTTCACCTACTCTTATTTGACTTCTGCCTCAATCACTTTCTTTAATAAAATATTGCACAGCATCTGAACTTACTCTGAATCTTCTTTAACTCTTGTGCTTTATCAAGGGGTTGATGGTGACATCTTGGTAATGTTTCTGCATTAGTAGCCTACAGTCAAATGCCCCTGGGATGGAGTTCAAGTCTCAACAGGGTAGCTAGTGGAATTTAAATTCAATTAGTAAATCTGGAATTGAAGCTAGTCTTAGTCATGGTGGACAAAGAACTACTATCAATTATTGTAAAAACCCATCAAGTTCACTGATGTCTACTGGGGAGGGGCATCTGCTGTGTTTATTTGATCTGGCTGACATTTTTGACTCTTGTCATGTGTGTCATTGACTCTTAGCAGCCATTTGAAAATGATCTAGGAAGGTATTGATTTCAAAAACTGTTATAGAAATGACAGCCTTTCCCATGAATCTCACAATGAACAATGAGCAAACTTTACACCCTTTAATCCTATCCCTTCTTGATAAATTTAAATACTACCGTATTTGCTACCCCAATAATAACAGTCTCAATTCTATCTTGAGTTCCCTCTTGTAGATAATATTATAATGAAGTTGTGTCTCCTGCATGAACATCCTTTCCATGGAGTAGAGCCCTAAACTACAGAGCACACTGATTATTGTCTTACTGAGGTTTTTTTTTTGAATAGATTCACCATTACATCTCCGCGAGTAGATTCAAGACCTTGCCTTTTGAAATAACTGCACAGAGGCTGGTATCCCATCACCAAGTTATCTTTTATTTACAATTGCACAGTTCATGGGCTCTGACCAGCCAGCTTAGACCCAGTCCCTAGACTGAGGAGACTCTCTGAATCTCCTGTATTTAGTTGTCATCCAGGGCTCCCTGATTGGCCCAGGTTAACAGCCCCATTCAAGGATGTCATAGTCAATAAGATCCACCTGGTCATGGTTCCAAACACTACTCCATTGAACCTGGTAACCATAGTAACATTGACAATATGAGCAGGTGTTTGGCCCTTTGAGCCTGCACCACTATTCAATATGATCATTTAACTCAGTATCCTGTTCCTGTTTTCTCCCTATTGTCTGTGATCTCTTTAGCCCTAAGAACCGGTGCTCCTTATCGAAGTCGAGAATTTCATCCACTTTTATCTGAATGGTGGCGCTGTTTTGTGAATCAGAATCCTCAAGTCCTTTTGCTCTTCTGCATCATGCAACCTCTTCCAATTAAAAGTACAATTTAAAATGCTAATACAATGGTCATTCAGCCTATTTATGATGCACAGAATGAATGCAACCCTATTATGATCTGCTTCTTCCACACAGCCTACATCTCCTACCAGCAGGATAGAGCAGTTCAACAACGTTTCTTATGCAGTTTAAAAATAAATCATTAATGGGATGTGGGAGTCACTGGCTACCATTTATCACCTATTCCTAATTGCCCAGAGGCCAGTTCATAGTCAACCACATTGCTGTGAGTCTGGAGTCACATGCAGGCCAGGGCTGGGTAAGAATCACATTCATCCCTTAAAAGACATTATGGAACCAGATGGCTTTGTTTGACAATTGGCATTGGTTTTATGATCATCATTAGATTCTCAATTCCAGAGTTTTGTTCAATTCAAATTCCACCATCTGCCTGGGTCCCCAGAACATTACCTGGGTGTCTAGATTAATAGTCTAGTGATAATACCTTGAGGCCATCACCTCTTCATAAGCGAGAAGAATATGCAGCCAACTTGCATGGAGCTCGGAGTGGCACAGAATAAGTTGGGTACTCACTTTTATGGAGAGTCCTCAGCATGACATTGTGCTCTACCTTTGCACATTGCAGCATGTGGTGTTGGATGTGGTCGTAAGGGTTTGCAGAAGCATTACTGAGGGTGGTCCTTGAATAAGGTTATGCTGGAAACAGTGCCCTTGTCTGTGCAATGAGACTGGCGGGAGCTGGCTCATCCTGCAAGCCTGTGAGTTCTATCACATGTATATTCTCACTCTTTGCCCACACAGATGTAATGATTTGCGCATTGTATTGGGGGCTAGAATTCATTAACTACAACAAGGCAAAAGTGAGGACAGCAGATGCTGGAAATCAGAATCTAGATTGGAGCGGTGCTGGAAAAGCACAGCAGGTCGGGCAGCATTCGAGGAGCAGTAAAATCTTGCTCCTCAGATGCTGCCTGACCGTTTGTGCTTTTCCAGCACCACAATAATCTAGACTCATTAACAACAACAGTCAATGGAAGTGAGGCCTTGTACCTTTTTAGAAATGTTTCACTGCAAGTCAGGCCTTTAATCTTCAATGAATTACAACCTGCTCTAACTATTCTATCTCAGAATTAGACTCAGAAAATCAGCTTCCTGATATTTACATTTTCTAATTTCCTTTGAAATGTTCACACCCAACCATTCTGTAATATATTTCTGTATTCCTCTGTGCTGTTTCATCTGATTCTTTTCTCGTAGCATTGCAAAAGATTGATGCTGTCATAAATTACTTGTGCTTAAAGTTTGAAAGCCCTATACCTGCTTGCAGTTGGCTGTCTGCCATTTCTTTGGCTACCTAACCCACTGTGCGTTGATCACCACTGATTAATTAACAATAATTCTTCATCAAACACAATAAAAGCACCACAAATCTGCAACAGTGTTAAACAGCCAGCACATTAATAAAAATGCTGAATAGCTAGTTAACATTTAGTGACAAAGAAACTATAATGGGTCAATGGTCAGGTCGACATGAAGTAATTGCTGATGAACTGTGACCTTCTGTTGTAATCATCTCCAAAATACCAGTGGCAAATGAAAAACACAAAGGAAATAAAAAAATGTAAATATCGGGAGGCTGATTTTCTGAGTCTAATTCTGAGATAGAATAGTTAGAGCAGGTCAAATAATTCATTGCAGATTAAAGGCCTGACTTGCAGCGGAATATTTCTAAGAAGGTACAAGGCCTCATTCCCATTGACTGTTGGAATTAAATTAGAATGAACTTGACTCTTCACTGCCAAGAGAAATCCTACTCATTACTCAGCTGGCAGATGAAACCTTTCTAATTTCTTTGACGTAAATGTCACTTGCTGTTGGGCAGCATTTGAAAGTGGTCCAAGGTGGGGGTGCAACCTCGAGATCTGAGAGACCGATGGTCCACGCACACCCTGTGGTCCACGCAATGGTCCATGCACACCCTGTGGTCCACGCCATGGTCCACCCACACCCTGTGGTCCACGCAATGGTCCACCCACACCCTGTGGTCCATGCAATGGTCCACCCACACCCTGCAGGCAAGGCCTGTGCTCTATCCACTCTTTTGTTGCTTCTGGTGGAAGTCTTACATGGAATCACAAATCAGAATGTCAGTGTGCCATGTAAAACCCAGCAGGACTGTATTCCTCAGGCATCAGGGGACAGTTTACCAGCTGTCAATCACTGTCAGACTGATCCCCATTTAAATGCAGACATTGTCCTGTGGTCTTAAATATTATTTACAGTTCACTGACAGCTGTCCTCTGTGGTTCCTTTTGGCAACAGAGGAACAGCAATTTCCACTCATCATTTCTTAGACTGTCACTTTTAATTTATTTGAGCTATTTTACACAATACACGCAACTACTTAACACTCAAACATTGTTCCTATTTATTTATTGGTAACTCAGTTTCATGTGTGCTGTTTCAATAAATGGGACCGACTGTTTTATTTTGTGCCATTACAGCAGGAACTTTCTTTTGGTTCCTTTCACGTTGTGGAAATTTTGCAAGATCAGCACCAGATAGAATTAAACACAAAAAGGGAATATAAGCCGAGTTCTGAAAAGTTTCTTCAAGGGGATAGTAGTGACCTCATCTTAGTCCCAGAGGACCAAAGGCTTGCTCTCTCATTAGAGAGAGATTACTGGTAAGACCATAAATCTACATAGACAAGGTGGCTAAGAAGGCGTTTAGCACGCTTGCCTACATTGCTCAGAATTTTGGGATGCCATGTTGAGGTTGCACAGGATAAAGATGGGGACGCGATGGCCTCGTGATATTATCACTAGACTGTTAATCCAGAGACCTGGATAATGTTTTGGGGACCCTGGTTCAAATCCTACCATGGCGGATTGTGAATTCAATACTTATCTGAAATTAAGAATCTAATGACTACTATAAATCCATTTCCAATTGTTTGGAAAAACCCATCTGGTTCACTAATGTCCTTCCGGGAAGGAAGTCTGACCTACAGCAATGTGGTTGACTCTCAACTACCCTCTTGGCAATTAGGGATGGGCAATAAATGCTGCCGAGCCAGCAATGCCCTCATCCTATTACAGAATTAAAAAAGGACATTGGAATACTGTGTCTAGTTCTGGTTGCCCTGTTATAGGAAGGATATTATTAAACTGGAGACAGTTCAGAAAAGATTTACTAAGATGTTGCCGGTAATGGAGGGTTTGAATTATATGGAGAGGCTGGGACTTTTTTCACTGGAATGTAGGAGATTGAGGGGGGACCTTTATAGAGGTTGATAAAATCATCAGAGATGTAGATAAGGTGAATGGCACATGTCTTTTCTCGATGGTGGGGGATTTTAAGACTACGGGGAATATTGTTAGGTGATTTAAAAAAGACGTGAGGGTCAACCTTTTTACACAGAGAGTAGTTCGTGGTGGAACGAACTTTCAGAGGAAGTGGTGGATGCAGGTACAGTTGAAACATTTAAAAGACATTTGGATAAGTACATGAATAGTAATGGTTTGAAAGGATATGGGTCAAGGGTAGGCTGGTGGAATTAGTTTAGAATGGGATTATGGTTGGTGTGGAGTGGTTGGGCTGAAGGGTCTGATTCCATGCTGTATGACTCTATGACAATAAAAAAATGGGAAGAGGAGTAGGCCATATGGACCGTCGAGGCTGGTTTGCCATTCAGTGGGATCATAACCGATCTCACACTCCTCAAATCCACTTTTCTGCCTTTTCCCTATAAGCATTATTCATCTACTGATGAAGAATCTATTTATTTCAGCCCTAAGTATACACACGGACTCTGCCCCCACAGTTCTTTGTGGCAAGGAGTTCAAAAGACCGTTAATCCTCAGAGGGAAGAAATTCTTCCTCCTCGCAGTCTTAAATTGGGTGAGTTTAACTTGAGGATTGCCACACCTCAGCTGAGGGGTGAGTTCAAAAAGGTGGACCTTTATGGTAACTTCAGCCGGTGTGGGGACTCAACCCATACTCTTGGCATCTCTCTGTATTACAAACCAGGCGTCCAACCAACTGAGCTAACTAACCCGACTAAAAAGGTATATTTAAATGGCAGACTCATAAGATGAAGGAAAACTGGAGATGTTTAAGAAAATAATTCAGAGCTCAGATCTTAATCCTACTGAAAATATAATCACCAATGGTGGAGCTAATAATCAGGATTGTCTTAGCGATTAGATTTGGTGCAATTACATTTTACCTCACAGTTTAATTGATTAACCAGTTAGCAAAATATAAATACTTCTCATTCCTTTCTGTTGTATATACACACACATACTTCATTCTTCATTCTTATACCACAACTGAACCACAAACAAAAGAAGAATTGGCGTAACTTTAACTCTATTGAAAAACTTAGCTAAGTAATACATTATTTAACCAATACTCACGTGTTCCAATATAGCAGCATTCCAAAAACAGACCCCTGGCAAAGGCAAATTCGGCAAAACAGATTTGTTCACTTGTGATCTCCTCCAGTCCAGGAGAAGGAACACCAACAGAACGAATCTAGCAGCAGAGGCAGAACTCAAACTTTTGTGGGAGCAGAGAGAGAGAATTGTATCCAGCAGCTTCAACTCCAAAACCCTCCCTTCAACAAGTGACAGCAAAACAAAAACTCTGGGTCTGTGTAATCCTGACTCTGCGCTCTTACGAATTTTGTTTATTTTGTTTATTTTATTTTGTTTTACTTGAAAAAACCCAAAGCTATGTACTCTGTTATCCATGGAGCAGACACCTTGTCACCAGATTTACAAAACACCCCTCTTCAAAAGAAATATCAGTCTTAAACTGAATTCTAATCATAGTTTCAATAACGTCACTTCTTATTGTTTTCAAATTCCAATGGGTACAGACCCAATCCACTCAACCTTTCCTTATGAGATAGCCCCTTCACACTTGGGATCTAGTGAAATGTCTCTGGACTGCCTCCTTCCTTACATAAAGGGGGCCAATATTTTAACAATATTGGGGATTGAGTCAAATCTGAATGATCAGATCAGCCATGACCTTATTGAATGGCAGAGTAGGTTTGAAAGTCTGACTTGCTTCCTCCTGTTTCTACTGTTTCTAACTTGAGTATTTGTAATGACACTCAGCAGCTGTTTAAGTATTCTCACAGCATCTCAGCAAGCAATTGCTCATATGACAATGTTATGGGTACTGGAGGCTTGTCTGGGTTGAATTATCAAATGATGCTTTGCTATCTTTGTTCTGGAGAATGGTCACTCAAAACATGAACTCTGTTTCTCTCTCTCCGCAGATGCTGCCAGACCTGCTGAGTTTCTCTAACAATTTCTGTATTTGATTCAGATTTCCAGCATCTGGAGTTCTTTGGTTTATTTTGCTATTTTTTGAGTTCCATGTTACCATCCAACTAATCGGTAGATTTTACTTGTTCGTGATTTGATTATCAGTCAATCACTATCTGGCATTTTTGTTTGCACTTTCCACTGCCATCAGTCAAGCAAGACAAGGAAGACAATGAACATTTGACAAAACTGAACAATACTCATTCAATAGCCCTGAGACAGCACCCAATGTTCAGATAAGCACTTAATTCCTGACATCTAGTGCCTTAATCATTCATTTATGAAGTGCAAGGTAAACTGATGGAAAAGGAATCTACCTTGCACAGGGGAACTCTCATCAACTGCAATACCAGACAATGTGACTAGTTTATAAACAGAATGTGTTGGAGAAACTCAGCAGGTCTGGCAGCTGTACAGAGAGAAACGGAGTTAATGTTTCATAAAGTCAGAAGTCACACAACACTAGGTTATAGTCCAACAGGTTTATTTGAAATCATAGGTGAAGTGACTCCAAAAGTTTGTGATTTCAAATAAACCTGTTGGACCTTAACCTGGTGTTGTATGATTTCTGACTTCGTCCACCCCAGTCTAACACCGGCACCTTATTAATGTTTATTGTTCAATAGGACTTTTCTTCAGAAGTGAGATGACAGTTTGCTTCTCCAGCTTTACCCATGTTACATGGGATCCCCATTATGCCAGGTGAGCCTTTACCAGCCATGTCAGGTTTACAATCAGAGATCCTGGCTGTCAGTAACACTTCGAGGAGAAAGTGAGGTCTGCAGATGCTGGAGATCAAAGTTGAAACTTTATTGCTGGAACAGCACAGCAGGTCAGGCAGCATCCAGGGAACAGGAGATTCGACATTTCGGGCACAGGCCGAAAGAAGGGCCTGTGCCCGAAATGTCGAATCTCCTGTTCCCTGGATGCTGCCTGACCTGCTGTGCTGTTCCAGCAATAAAGTTTCAACTGTCAGTAACACTCCCTATTTATCCAGACTGGCACTAATACACATTGGTTTACCTGGACCACTGATTCTTCAATTGCTCACAAGTCTTGGAATGGGTCTGGAACCTGGAGTGTTATAACTCTTGGGTAAGGTAGCTACCAACAGTATTCCTCCAATTCCTTCATCTGGTGACAAGACTAACATTTGAACATTGTGCAATGTAATAGTCTGAGCTTTAGAGCCTTGCTTCATGTTGGATGCTATCCCACTTTTGAAGGAGAACACTGTAGGAAATAAATATACAAGTCTCTCACTGTAGGGTGAAAAATAACATGGAGATAAAAGCAAAAGCAGAAACTGCTAGGAAAGGTCTGCAGGTCTGGCAGCAGCAGTGGAGAGAAATCAGAGTTAACGTTTCAGGTTGAGTGACCCCTCCTTGGAATTGATATTGCAGATAAATATTTGTGAGTCTTTCTGAGCCCTTTTGAACCAATCTTTCTGGTGTTGAAAGACATTCCTGAGTGTTCCTCCATGAGATAATCAGTGGGACAGTTCTGTTGCTCTGTCGTAACTTATGCCCTCACTGAAGGCATTTGGCAGATCGACTGAGCAGGTGACTGAGGATATCATTGTAAATGAGACACACATGGATTGCTCATTATTTAAGCTTTTTTCTGGCACAAGACTTGGCCCTGTGGAATAGTTTTCCATCTGACTGACTTGGGCCTAAATATCATCTGGGAGATCTGCAAGTATCAAAAGTAGCATGACAGAGATGCCACATAAATAGAGGAGCTGTCTGATTGCCACCTTACAAACTTAACAAGACAGTAAGACTGTTTTTTAGTTGTAACATTCACTGCATTGTGACTTGACTTGCTGACATTGTTTACACTTGTAGTTTTAAGTGCTGTGATGCAGGATCTGAAGCCAGTGTCCAGTGCACTCAGCAACGATAAAAATGCTTATTGATCGAGTCAGTGATGCGGGTGATGTTCTGAGGCTGGTGGGCTGTAGGAAAGCATCAACAGATAACGATGTGCTTAGAAAAAGTCAGAAAGGTTTAAGTGCATTTCCAGCACCGATTTCAACAAAACATCATTCCTACTGTTTTCAGAGGAGGAACTTTCACCATTCAGATAGTCTCTGAGCCAGGTCTCATCACCCAAGTCTCTATAGATTGAAAGAGTATCAATGTCATAGAGTCATAGGGATGTACAGCATGGAAACAGACCGTTCGGTCCAACTCGTCCAGGCCGATCAGGTATCTTCAATTAATCTAGTCCCATTTGCAAGCATTTAGCCCATATCCCTCTAAACCCTTCCTATTCTTTTACCCATACAGATACTTTTTAAATGTTGTAATTGTCCTTTTGCAGTGAAGTGACACACACTATAATGTCATGTTTTCTTTAAATACCCACTCCCCTGAAGCCTTCCACCATGGTATTTTCGGCACTCCATCAAAACCCTGTACAAATACCTTTCTTTGTTGCTGGAACTTTGACAGTGAGTTAAATCTGGGTGAACTGGTTGAGCAACAGGAGACAGAAAGTAGTAGTTGAACGGAATTTCCCGAAATGGAGAAAGGTGACCAATGCTGTTCCGCAGGGGTCAGTGTTGGGGCCACTGTTGTTTGTAATATACATAAATGATCTGGAAGAGGGCACTATTGGTATGATCAGCAAGTTTGCAGATGATACGAAGATTGATGGAGTAGCAGAAAGACTGTCAAAGAATACAGGAGGATATAAATAGACTGGAGAGTTGGGCGGAAAAATGGCAGTTGGATTTCAATCCAGACAAATGTGATGCGATGCATTTAGGCAGGACTAATTCTAGAGCGAATTATACAATGAACAGAAGAGCCTTGGGAAAAATTGATGGACAGAGAGATCTGGGAGTGCAGGTCTATTATATCCTGAAGGTTGCTGTACAGGTGAATAGAGTGGTCAAGAAGGCATATAGTATGCTTGCCTTCATTAAACCGGATGTTGAATATAAGAGCTGGCAAGTCATGTTAAAATTATACAGGACGTTGGTTCTGGTCGCCACATTACCAAAAGGATGTGGACGCTTTGGAGAGAGTGCAGAGAAGGTTTACGAGGATGTTGCCTGGTATGGAAGGTGTAAGTTATGAAGAGAAGTTGAGTGTGTTAGGTTTATTTTCATTAGAAAAAAGGAGATTGAGGGGGACCTGACTGAGGTTTACAAAATCATGAAGGATATCGACAGGGTGGATAGAGACAAGCTTTTTCCCAGGGTGAAGGATTCCAAAACGAGAGGTCACACTTTAAAGGTGAGAGGTGGAAAGTTTAAGGGGGATACATGCGGCAAGTACTTTACACAGAGGGTGGTGGGCGTCTGAAACGTGTTGCCAGCAGAGGTGGTAGAGGCAGGCACGGTAGATTCATTTAAGATGCATCTGGACAGATGCATGAGTAGGTGGGGAGCAGAGGGATACAGATGCTTAGGAATTGACCGACAGGTTTAGACAGTACATTTGGATCGGCTCAGGCTTGGAGGGCTGAAGGACTTGTTCCTGGGCTGTAAATTTCCTTTGTTCTTTGAACAGGGTGTGGCGATCTAAATGTTAACATAATCTGACATCAGTAAGAGAGAAGATATCAGTTCAAAATGAGTAGGTGAAGAGAGAGGGAGAGCGCTTTATTTAATCACTTATTATGCACAGATTTCCTACAGTATGGAAACAGGCCCTTCGGCCCAACAAGTCCACACTGACCGCTGAAGAGTAACCCACCCAGCCCCATTCCCCTCCATTTGCCTCTGATTAATGCACTTAACACTACAGGCAATTTAGTATGGCCAATTCACCTAACCTGCACATCTTTGAATTGTGGGAGGAAACCCACGCAGACATGGGGAGAACGTGCAAACTCCACACAGACAGTCACCCGGAGACAGGAATCAAACCCCAGTCCCTGGTGCTGTGAGGCAGCAGTGCTAACCACTAAGCCAAAGTACTGCCCCAAAATAAAGACTGTAATAATAGACTGTAACAGTACATAAGGAGTTGAAGAGACATATTTGGGAAGCAAGCACCCTCAGGAACAGTGTATGCACAGACACCCACATCCCTGAATATTCCCACAACCAATGGATCAGCTCGAATCTCCACATTCTTGCCACAGCCTATCCTGAATTGTGGTGGACAACTACATTACTAACTGTACAAATATCCACAAACATCCCCATCCTCAACGCTAGAGTAGTCCTGTACATTAGTGCAAAAGATAAGGCTGTATCATTTATTTCATCTTCAGTTAGAAAAGCTGAGTAGATGATTCATCTCAGTCTCCTCCTTAGGTTCCCAGCATATAATCTTCAACTATATTGATTCATTGCACATGATATCAAGAAATGGCTGAAGGCACCTGATACTGCAAAGGCATTGCACCCTGACAGCATTCTCCAGCAATAGCACTAAAGAGTTGTTGTCCAAAGCTTGCCACTTCACCCGCGAGCCAATCCAGTACAGCTTCAACATTTAACCAACAATGTGGAAAATTGCCAGGTATTTCCTGTAGTCAAAAAGCAGGAGAAATCCTATCCGGCCAATTGCTGCTCCATGTATTCTTGATAGTCAGTAAATTGATGGAAGTGTCATCAACAATGCTATGAAATTGATGCCCAATCTGGGTTCTGCCAGAGCCAGTCATCGTCTGACCTCATTACAGCCTTGGTCCAAGCATGAACAGAAGAAGTGAATTCCTGAACTGAGATGACAACAAAACAGCATCATTATCAAGAATTACTTCAAGGAGTGCTAGCAACCTGAAGTCAATATGACTTGGAGGAAAACTCTTCACTGAGCAAAAGTCGCACCTTGTCAGAAGAACTTCCTTTACAGCTCAATCGTCACAGTCACTGGACATCTCTGTAGGAGCTCCTCAGATTAAATATCTTCCTAATCAACTTGCTATGAACCCGTGGGATTGAACCCAAGCTTCTCAGCTCAGAGATGGAGACACTATCACTGCACCATTGGAGCCTTACCTACTCAGTGTCGTGTCCCAACCCCAATCATATTCAACTGCTTCATCAATGATCTTCCTTCCATTATAAGGTCAAACATATGGATATTTGCTGATGGTTGCACACAGAAAGGTACCATCTGTAATTCTTCAGATAATGAAGCTATCCATGTCATTATATGGTAAGATCTGGACAACATCTAGGTTTAGACTAATGATTGTCAAGTAACATTCATGCCACACAACTGCCAGGTGATAAACATCTCCAACAGGAGAGACTCTAACTATTGTGCCTTGTCATTCAATAGCATTACCATTGCTGAAACCCTTATCAATAATATACTGGAAACTATCATTGACCGAAAACTGATCTGGACTAGCCATATAAACACTGCGGCTGTAAGAGCAGGTCAGGGGCTAGGAATTCTAACGGAAGTAACCCTCCAAAATCTGTCCACCATTTACAATGTGGATAGTGTGAGGTTATGCACCTTCATCGGACGAATGGAGGCATAGACTATTTTCTAAATGGGGAAAGACTTCAGATATCTAAAGCACAAAGGGACTTGGAAGAATAGTTCAGAATTATCTTAAGTTTAACATGAAGGTTCAGTTGGCAGTTAGGAAGGCAAATGCATTATTAGCATTCGTTTGAAGATGGCTACAATACAAGAGCAGAGATATACTGCTGAGGCTGTGTAAGGCTCTGGTCGGATCAGATCACATTTAGAATATTCCGAACTGTTTTCAGCCCTGTATCTAAGAAAGGATGTGCTAGCCTTGGAGGTGGTCCAGAGGAGATTTGCAATAATAGTCCAAGTGATGAAGGGTTTGTGATTTGTGGAATGATTGAGTACTCCAGTCTGTACTTGATGGAGTTTAGAAGAATGAGGAGGGATTTCATTGAAACTTACAGAATACTGAGAGGTCTGGATAGAGTGGATGTGGTGAAAGCTTTCCATTAGTAGGAGAGACCATGACCCAAAGGCACAACCTCAGAATGAAGGGATGACCCTTTAGAGCGGAAATGAGGAAGATTCTATTCAGTCAGCGGGTGGTGATTCTGTGACATTCATTGGTGCAGAAGGTTGTGGAGGCCAAGTAATTGATTGTGTTTTAAACAGAGATAGATAGGTTCCTGATTAGTAAGGGGATCAAAGGGGGAGAAGGCAAGAGAATTGGGTTGAGAAACAAATCAGCAATGATCAAATGGCAGAGAAGATTTGATGGGCTGAATGAGCTATTTCTCCTCCTATATCTTATGGTCAAATGAATAATTAAAAAGAAAAATCCCAAACTGGTAACTCAATATGCTGCTACTGTTTAAAACACAAGATAAAGCATAGGGTATGAATCAAGGCCAATCTAACATCTATGTAATCTAAAGTCTGCACTGACACACAGCTGGTGATGGCCCAGTGGTGTTCCCTCTGGATTGTTAACCCAACGATCCAGATAATGTACTCGGGGCCTGGGTTCGAATCCCACCACGACATCTGGTGGAATTTGAATTCAATCAATGTCTGAAATTAAGAATCTCATGATGACTATGAATCCATTGCCAATTGTTGGGGAAAAACCCATCTGGTTCACTAATGTCCTTCAAGGAAGGAAACTGCCATCCTTACCTGGTCTGGCCTATGTGTGATTGCAGACTTATGGCAATGTGATTGGCTCTTGACTGCTCGAAGGGCAACAAATGCTGGCCTAGCCAGTGACACCCACGTCCTATGAATGAATAAAGGGGGGATAAAGTCAGCATTGGTTACCATGCAATGTGGGGAAACCTGCCTGATTCTTTCCTTCTCCAACTGCAGAACGTCTAACAAGAAATGTGAACACTTATCAGCCTGAGGTATCCATCTTACTCTGAGAGTTAAATTACAATGCAAGGCAGCTGAATTAAAATATATACAGTTGATGTGAGATGATTGTTGGAAGCACTCTTGGGTTAAGTCTATAAATGTTAATTCAACTCCCTCAAATTGTCGGCTTAATGACACCTCCCAGCTAGCTGTTCCATTGATGGCTGCAGCACACACCATTAAGCAACAAATTAACAGAACAGAAAAGAACCGAAGGGTATTCATTATAATTCACTGTACTAAGCAGCATTAAGTGGTTAGACACTGGATTGCATCTGCAATTTCCCACTGGATAAGAGTCCAAACTCTTGTGTCATCAAAAGAAAGATGAGAAGCAGGTGTATTCCTGCAGGGAAAGAGGGAAAAATGTTGACTCACCCACAATTCCAAGTAGCACGGCAGACAGCAGCATCCATTGGGCTTATGAGCATGTGGTTTGCCCATTTCCTTCTACACTGAAACATTTCCATGGGATTTCTATTGAAAAAAACAAAGGGAACAGAATTCCTTGCAACAGAATTTCGATGCTGACATTGAGGCCAAGAAAACCTCTCTAACTGATGTCTGTCAGATTTCATTTTCTAATCAACAGTGGGGTGACCGAATGGAGGTTTATAAAATCATGAGAGGCATGGATAGGGTAAATACTCAAGGTCTTTTCGCTGGGGTGGGGGAGTCCAGAACTAGAGGGCATAGGTTTAGGGCGAGAGGGGAAAGATATAAAAAGGACCTAAGGGGCAATGTTTCCACGCAGAGGGTGGTACGTGTATGGAATGAGCTGCCAGAGGAAGTGGTGGAGGATATTACAATTACAACATTTAAAAGGCACCTGGATGGGTATATGAACAGGACGGGTTGAGAGGGATATGGGCCAAATGCTGTCAAATGGGACTAGATTAGGTTAGGATATCTGGTCAGCATGGACGAGTTGGACTGAAGGGTCTGTTTCCATGTTGTACATCTCTGTGACTCTAAGTGATGTATTTGGAGCGTGTGCCCAAAAGCCTGCTCCTCCACATGATAAGATCATAGCTGATCATACATGATCCTGTCATAACCTGTGACTCCTCTGTCAATCAAGAATCTATCGAACTCAGCTTCATATGTATTTAATGACCCAGCCTCCACTGCTCTCTGGCAAAGAGAGTTCCACAGACTAATAACTCTTAGACAAAATAAATCTCAGCCCTGTCATAAATGAAAGACCCTTATTTTTTAAAATAAATGTCCCTTTGTAGAGCTGAAGTGTCCCTATTTCTGAGCTAGGAGACCCTGATTCAAGTATCACCTGCTCCAGAGGTGTGTAATAACAGCTGTGAAGAGGTTAATTAGAAAATATCGATGCTATCCCCTCTGTAGACCTTGTGGTGCAGTGATTGTGCCCTTACATTTGAATTCAAATCCCATCTGCCAGATATTTATCAAAGCACATATGAACAGATTGATTAAAGATATCAGTTCTATTCCCTTTGCCAATATTCAAACTGCCTTTCTAATCACTCACTGCATACACGAGATTTTTGAGTTATGTATCAGGATATCCACATCCCTCTGTATCTCAGAGTTCGACAACCTCTTTCCAATTAAATAATGGAATGTTTTTCTGTTCCTCCTGCCAAAGTGGACAAAGTCACATTTTCTCCATGATATTCATCTGCCAATTTTTTGCCCACTCCTATAAACTACCTACATCCCTTTGTTAACTTTAGTCTTCTTGGCAGGTTATTTTCTTGCCCATCTTTGAGTCAACAGCAAATTTAGCTGCCATCAGGGGCAAAAATCAGGGGGAGATGTCATTGACCCAGTGTTGTTCCCAGACCTGAACCGGAGTCCAATGTGTCCTGTTGCCAGCCTGGGCACAGTGTGCCTCTCCCCCATTCAAGCACAACAACCATCACAACTCCACTCCACTTCCCCCCACCACCACACCCCCACATAGGTTATTGGGCCATAAAATTCCCAAAATCATATGCCATGGCTTTTGCTCACTTCATCCAAGTCAAACAGGTTTCCTGGTGCCTATCCCTGAGGGGCACCATAAGTTAGAGCTTCTCAGTTTCTGTTTTCTGTTAGCTAATCAATCCTCTACTCATGTGAATATGTTACCTAAAACACAAGCTCCTACTTTGTTTGCAAAACCAGATGTTGCTTTGTGAGGAGGGAGGGAAATCTTCCACATGGAAGATGCATCTTTCTAATCTCCACCCAACTTTCTGGCAGCTGGATCAACTGAACTGCATTGTTGGACTACTCGAAGGAGACCAGCTTAAAAAGGTAGAACAGAAAGACTGGGACAACAACAAAAAAGAAGAAAATACCTTTAACAATAAACTGTAACCTCGAAAATAAATCCACCTCCAAAGGTGTATAGACTTTCGAAACTTTGTAGCGTGTGGTTCCTCCCATGTTGTCTTCTCCTAGCTCAGAGTTCTTGTGTATACACAAGGCTGTGTTAGATAAATTCTCGATCAGTTGGGTAATCAAGGACTATGGGGCAAATGCAGGATTGTAGATATGAGTACTGATAGATCAGCCATGGTGGAGTAGGCTTGAGGGGCTGAATGGTCCACTTCTGTTCCTATTGCTACAGTCTTCATGGTCTTAAAATCTAATCCCAGCCATGGTTTTGCAGTCAGATGGCCAGCATCTTTTCACAGAGAAAACTAGATATCCCATTCATTAACTTTCACACCACATCCTCCATCCTCTTGTCAACTTTGGCAAGCCACACACAGAACACCAGTGGCAGATGAAACCACTCACGCCCTCTGGCACCTCAGGAAGTGCAATGAAGACGTGTGATTTTCCCCAGTAAAAGAGAGATTTGCAACTTGATGTAGCTGAATTGTAGCTGAGGACATGATTCCTGTCTTGAACTGTACTTATTGTGCTCCTTAAAATCTTAACTCGAGCCTCTCCCTTCCTCACCTACGCTTAGAGCAGCTGGTCTTACTGCAATTTAATCCTGCTTACTCTGGACTTTTAAGAATCTACACTGAGAATGGAGAGAATTTGCAGCTGTGTTTGTCCATCTTGGAAGGGAAAACATTAAGTGACAGTGGAATTAATTTCTTCAAACTGCAACTATTTAAATGCTCACAAAGATTGATGTGCAGCAGAAATAATTGTTTTTTTTAAGTAAGAGTAATTTGTAGTAATCTAAAATCCCTCAAAGGATTCCTTTGCTCACAGTTCTGTAGTGACCTGGATATACCTGTCTCCCAGATGCTCCCTTTACAACCCCAACCAGTCCATGTCTTCCACGCGCAATGTTTTTTCCAAATACTCAATATGGTCTCTTACATAACACCCACACACATGACCTCCCTGCTCTCCACAGCTGTAGCCTCATGTTTGTAGATATAGGGTTTAATGAATATGTAGATGAGCTTCAGCTGGGAGCTATGATTTAACTCTAACCTCAGTTGTCACATGGTAATACTCTGCTAGGTGGTTGGAGCCTGTACAGCTCAGAGCACACCATTCCGTGTTCTGTGGTCTGTTAACAAAAATTGTTTAAAACGTAATCTCGAAGTTTGGCCTTGAACCCCAATGAGAAACATTGTACCAGTGTCAGAGGTACCAGATGAAGGTAGACAGTGTTTCTCTAGAGGAATAAAAAAAACCACGGCAAAACTGAACAATTATGATGCAACATTGAGGAATCATGAGACAACAATCCTTTGCAGATTCCTCTACACACTGACGTGAAGACTTATCCAAAGTGAAGCAAAACAGTTGAAAACTTTCCCAATGTGAGTTAAAGTGAGGCATACTCTTGTTATGGATCAGACAAACCCCCTCAAAATATATTAAGAAGATAGCCGAGACCCTAATGTTTTCTCTGTTTAAAGGTAAGTGTTAAGTGTTCAGTTCCGGTGCAATTCGATTGGGCAAATTGCCAGTCTTGAAGAAAAACACACTTTATTCATAGCCCCCTCCCATTTATCTCTCCACCCCGGACGCTCTTCATTCCTTTTGCCTGAAACTTCGATTTTTATGCTCCATGGATGCTGCCTGACCTGCTGTGCTTTTCCAGTACCATTCTAATCTAGACTCTGATTTCCAGCATCTGCAGTCCTCACTTTTACCACACTTTATTCATACACTATAATTAAAATACTGACAAAATAGGAAGATAAGAATTGGCTTAACTGTAACTCTAATAAAATGCTTAACAAAAGAATTGATATATTAACTACCACTAATTAAATGTTCCAATATTGTAACATTCCATAAACACATCCTTGGCAAAGGCAAATTCAGTAAAATACGTTATCTCACATGCAATTCTAGCAGCAGCAAGAGAATGCCAGCTTTTAGCTGTGACAGAGAGAGGAATAAGAGCTTCCACATCCAGCTTCAAGATCCCAGCAACGGCCACTGAAGGTTAAAACCTAAAAACAATCTCGGTTCTGTGGGAGTTTGGCCCCACCCCTTCAGGCTGCTTCTATTATTCCAATGTTAAAAAAAGGACCAAAGCCTCCCAAGTTGTTTGCATTATTGGTTTTGGGCAGACTGCGCTCTCTACTGCTCTCTCAATTTTGCTTCATTAAAAAAAGGCCAAAATACCTGTTCATGCCATAGTATCATCATACTCTAAAATTAGCAGAATGTCCATGGCAACATGCAATCCATGCCATTTCCAAAGCCCTTTGATATCACTGAAAGAGTGTTACAGGCATGTAGATGGGAGTTATGATTAGATTAGATTCCCTACAGTGTGGAAACAGGCCCTTCGGCCCAACCAGTCCACATCAACCCTCCAAAGAGTAACCCACCAGACCCATTTCTCTCTGACTAATGCACCTAACACTACGGGCAATTTAGTATGGCCAATTCACCTGAGGACATACATCCACAATTATAGAGCATTGTCTCTCCTCCATTTCCTTTTGCACTTTCTGAGACACAATGAGCCCTGATTTGAAGGAATTCTTTTAAGGAAAGGTGTTGATGAAATTGCGTCAGATTTCAGTCAATTCTACCTGCGTCCAATGCTTATTTTAGTTCTGAGACGTTCGTTAATAATTAAGCCTTGTCCAAACATAGGTCTCAACAGTTAATGGTCTCAGTACACTCCAATGGGGAATTTTATAAGGTAGTCAATTCATGTGATATTGTGGCTTTGAAGGATAAGTTATTTAAATTCTTAGTGGTACACTCCCTGATTTATTGCCCTTTGAACAGGGCTAGCATTGAAAAGGCAATCTGCCTTCCAAGGCAGGCCAGATGCAATGTACACTGACCAAGAGCAATGCAATGGAAATCCAAGGCCTGGTCTCAAACTGCAAATTGGTTATGCTCAACAATGTCTACAATGCCTTCCTCGAAGAGAGCAAAAAATAATGAAAGGTGAACTACATTTTGAAAGTGTGGAATTGAGTTGCAAGACAGCATCCTAAGAGACAAAATTCTCCAGCAGCAGAAACCCGAAACCTTAACAGTGGAAGACTTGGACATCTTCAACAATTTTTAAAATCAAACAGATCAGCTCCAGAATGAAGGAGAATCCAGAAAATTGAACAAGAGTAAAAAGAAGATGTAGAACGTATACACGTTCTTGGTCCATTGAGATGGAGCAAGGTTCACTTGAGGTGCTCAAGATGGCATTGGGCAGTAAAGAACAAAGAAAAAAGAAAAGTTACAGCCCAGGAACGGGCCTTTCGGCCCTCCAAGCCTGAGACAATCCAAATCCACTATCTAAACCTACTGCTCACTTCTTAGGCATCTGTATCCCTCCCCATCTACTCATGCATCTGTCCAGATACACCTTAAATGGATTTACTGTGCCTGCCTCTACTATCTCTGCTGGCAATGTGTTCTAGGCACCTACCACCCTCTGTGTAAAATATTATGTTGAGCTGTGGGGAAAAGGCAAGAGATTGGCACGAGGGAATGGAATAGTACAGGTACAAGGGTTGAATAACCTCCTTCTCCACCAAAGTAATTAGATATTCTGTGAAGTAGATGTTTTGGTCTGTATAATGGAAGATGATGATCGACACTCTTGATCGGTAATTTGAATATAAAGAACTATTCTCTTACTTCAGGAGAAACTGATATTGAACTGCCTGATGAAGGGCTTATGCCTGAAACATTGATTCTCTTGCTCCTCGGATGCTGCCTGGCCTGCTGAGATTTTCCAGTACCATACTCACAACTCTGACCTCCAGCATCTGCAGTCCTCAATTTCTCCTGCCTGACAATCCAGAATGGCTTCACACTGTATTCCTTCACAGACAAATTTAAGATCCAGTATTTAGGAGGCCACATCCTTTCAATTAATGAATGCTTTGAAGTGCTACTTACGTAAATGGTAACTTTATGAAGAAGTTATTTGTATCTTGTTGAGTCAGAAGAACACCTTGCTGAATTGGTAACATGGATCTTCCATAGCAGATACCAGATATTGCAGCTCAGGTAAAAGACTCTCCATAATGAGATGATGGTGACATTCCATTTTGCGCACAACCACCCTCAGCCTTTCCAGGAACATAAGCTTATGTCTCAAGAAAATTAAATAATAGCATGTGAAAGTTTCCCACAGCTTTCTCCATCTACTGAAGTTTCATGCTGTGAAGATTGGGTAATGTTCTGTGGTGAAAACTTTCAGATTTACCAAGAGTTCGATTAACTTTTTGATCCTCCTCCCGTCATACTAGAAGATAATAAGCATCTTTCTTTGAAGATTTCTAACCTGCAGAAACACTCAGGATTTGAGTCTGAAAGCATGTCAATATCTGGTCCAGTTTTGCAACTTCAGAAGAAAAGTCTTTCTGTTAGTCATTGATGCAGTTCGTTAAGATCTCTCTGATACTCTTCCAGATCAGAGTGAGCAAAATTCTTCACCTTCTCCTCTGGTGTTAATGAAAAATTAGATTAGATTCCCTACAGTGTGGGAACAGGCCCTTCGCCCCAACAAGTCCACACCGACCCTCTGAAGAGTAACCCACCCAGATCCATTTCCCTCTGAATGATGCACCTAACACTATGGGCAATTTAGCATGGCCAATTTACTTACCCTGCACATCTTTGGGAGGAAGCACACACAGACACAGGGGGAATGTGCAAACTCTACACAGACAGTCGCTCAAGGTTGGAATTGAACCTGGGACCCTGACACTGTGAGGCAGCAGTGCTAACTACTGAGCCATCGTGGATGACCTTATCAAATGGAGCTATGATGGAGGTTGCACTTTCAAGTTAAAAGGTGGTGGTGCACATGTTTGAATCAGCAGCAAATGCAATGCACTTGATGAGATTGTTCAAGATTATGGAGGACAGGAATCTCTGCACAGGGAGAAAAGTCCTTCAGCAATACTGAGGCATGAGAATAATGTTCTGAGGAAGAATCACTTGACCCAAAATATGAACTCTGATTTCTCTCTACAGATGCTGGCAGACCTGCTGGGTTTTTCCAGCAACTCCTGTTTAGTTTGTGAGTAATGTTCTACACTTGCATAAGAACCCAGAACATTTTTAAATCTTTGGTTAGTGTCCCACGCAGTCAGATGTTATAGCAGTCAATGTTGAAGTTCCTTTAGTCTATGGATAATGGATAGTCTATCCATTCAGAAGGTTTTGGAGTACCTACAGTTACAATCTCGATGTCCTGATTACATGTACAACCAATAATCACTGAAGAGATGGAATGTTGGTTTTGCCCTTGAATTTGTATTCTTGCAAAATGCCCCATTGAGTGCAAGATAAAAAGGTTCAAATATGTTATCTTCCTTCAAGCAATATTAAAGAGATATTTTCTGATACCTTGCAGTCTTTGAATGAATCTTACAATGAAGTAAATCTATGCTCTATACTCTTCCTAAATATTCACTCCTGTCTTCATGCCAAAGTTCTCAACTCTTCTTTGAAGGCAAGATTTGGAGATGCCGGTGTTGGACTGGGATGTACAAAGTTAAAAATCACACAACACCAGGTTATAGTCCAACAGGTTTAATTGGAAGCACTAGCTTTCGGAGTGCTTTTCCTTCATCACATGGGTGTGGAGTATAAGATTATAGGACACAGAATTTATAGAAATAGCTTACAGTGTGATGTAACTGAAATTATGTCTTGAAAAAGACCTGGGTTGTTTGTTAAGTCTCTCATCTTTTAGAATGGGCATATTGGTTGCAGTTCATTCAAGTGTAAATCCGAGAACTTTCTTAAAGTTACATTCTCAAGTGAACTTTAACAATAGGTGCCATGTCAGCCCAGATAATGCATTGAAGGTGTGAGGTGCCCCATGTGAGGCTGTCTGTGCCCCAATGTTCAGACTGATTCTAACTTTAAAATGGAATTTACAGAATTTCACATGGATTCATGCAGTTTTTGTGCAAAACAAAATGTAATTCTACTAGTGTGTGTGTCTACTAGTGTGTGTGTGATAGAATCATAGAGATGTACAGCATAGAAACAGACCCTTCAGTCCAACCCGTCCATGCCGACCAGATATCCCAACCCGATCTAGTCCAACCTGATCTAGTCCAACCCGCCAGCACCTGGCCCATATCCCTCTAAACCCTTCCTATTCATATACTCATCCAAATGCCTATTAAATGTTGCAATTGTACCAGCCTCCACCATTTCCTCTGGCAGCTCATTCCATAACCGTTCCACCCTCTGTGTGAAAGAATTGCCCCTTAGGTCTCTTTTATATCTTTCCCCTCTCACCCTAAACCTATGCCCTTTAGTTCTGGACTCCCCAACCCCAGGTAAAAGACTTTGCCTGTTTACCCTATCCATACCCCTCATAATTTTGTAAACCTTTATAAGGTCACCCCTCAGCCTCTGACGCTCCAGGGAAAACAGCCCCAGCCTGTTCAGCCTCTCCCTGTAGCTCAAATCCTCCAACCCTGGCAACATCCTTGCAAATCTTTTCTGAACCCTTTCAAGTTTCACAACATTTTTGTGTGTGTGAGAGAGAGAGTGTGAAGTGCAGTGGGGTCACCTGTAGTGTGACATAAACCCAAGGTCCTGGTGGAGACCATCCCCATGGGTACTGAACTTGACTATCGGCCTCTGCTCAGCCACTTTGCATTGTTTCCTGTTCTGAAGTCCGCCTTGGAGGATGGTCACCCGAAGGTTGGAGGATGAATGTCCCAGACTGCTGAAATGTTCCCCAACTGGGAGTGGACACCCCTGCCTGGTGATTGTTGTGCGGTGTCCATTCATCCGTTGCCGTAGCCTCTGTTCAGTCTCATCAATGTACCATGCCGCAGGGATCCTTGCCTGTAGTGTATGAGATAGACAATGTTGGCTGAATCACATGAGTACCTGCCGCGTACATGGTAGGTGGTGTCCCCACGTGTAATGATGGTATCAGTGTCAACACTCTGACACATCTTGAAGCATCTACTGTGACAGGGTTGCATAGTGTAGTGGTCGATGTTGACCTGAAGGCTGGGCAGTTTGCTGTGAACGATGGTCTGTTTGAGGTTTGGTGTTTGCTTCAAGGTGGGAAGTGGATGTGTGGGGAAGGTCTTGGCGAGGTACTCTTCCTAATCAATAATGCGTTGCAGGCTGCAAAGAACATCATTCCTCACAGCAAACTGCCCGGCTTTCAGGAGAACACCATACAACCTTGTCACGGTAGACACTTCAAGACGTGTCAGGGTGTCGACATGGATACGACCATTACACGTGACGACACCTTCCACCATGTACATGGTAGGTACTCATGTGACACGGCCAACTTTGTCTATCTCTTATGCTGCAGACAAGGATGCCCTGAGGCATGCTACATTGGTGAGACTGAGCCAAGGCTACGGCAACGGATGAATGGACACCACACAACAATCACCAGACAGGAGTGTCCACTCCCAGTCGTAGAACACTTCAGTGGTCCAGGACATTCGTCCTTGGACCTTTGGGTGACCATCCTCCAAGGCGGACTTTGGGATAGGCAACAACACAAAGTGGCTGAGCAGAGGCTGATAGCCAAGTTCAGTACCCATGGGGATGGCCTCAACCAGGACCTTGGGTTCATGTCACACTACAGGTGACCCCATTGTACTGTACACATATACACACACACACACATACACACACATACTCCTGCAGACAGACAGACACACACACGTACAGGCCACTACACTCATACAGAACCTCTCTCATACACAAGCTCTCTCACACACTCACATACACTCCAACACTCACACGTACACTCACAGCCTCTCATAGACTTATATCCCTTTACACTCACACTCACACACATACACATACACATAATCTCTTACAAACACTATCAGTCTGAACAGTGAGGCACAGACAGCCTCACACCTTCAATGCATTATCTGGGCTGACATGGCACCTATTGTTAAAGTTCACTTGAGAATGTAATTTTAAGAAAGTTCTGGGATTTACATATGAACGAACTGAAGCCAACATGCCCATTCTAAATGATGAGAGACTAAAAAAACAATCCAGGTCTTTTTCAATATATAATTTCAGTTATATAACACTGTAAACTTTTGCTATAAATTCTGTGACCTAAGATCTTATACTCCACACTCACCTGATGAAGAAGCAGCACTTCCGAAAGGTAGTGCTTCCAAATAAACCCATTGGACTATAACATAGTGTTGTGTGATTTTTAACTTTGCACACTCCAGTCTAACACTGGCATCTCCAAATCAATTCTCCATTTGTCCAGCAAATAGCGTGAGAAACATACTTTATGTTAATAATGTTGGATACTGGGAAAGCATTGGGGTGGAGATCATAGAATCCCTACAGTTTGTAAACAGGCCATTTGGCCCAATAAGTCCACACTAACCCTCCGAAGAGTATCCCACCCAGACCGATTCCCTGACCCTATTACTTTTATATTTCTCCTGACTAATGCACCTAACATGCACATCCCTAAACACAATGGGCAATTTAGCATGGCCAGTTCACCTAACCTGCACATCTTTGGACTGTGGGAGGGAACCGGAGCACCCGCAGGAAACCCACACAAACTACACACAGACAGTTGCCTGAGGCTGGAATCAAAACCTGGTCCTGTGAAGTAGCAGTGCTAACCACTGAGCCCCCGTGCCACCAACATCTAGGTAGGATTGCATGAGTCAAAAGTTGAGACTCTGCAATGTGAGCTATGATGTAACCATGTCTTCAGTAGGCATCTGCTAGGAGATTGGGAGCTATTCAGCTTCGAGCAAACTGCTCTGTAACCTTATCTGCAGTCTTAGGGCATCTGCCATCCTTAGCTGATTTGCCCTACATGTGATTCAAAAACTACAGTGAGGTGGTTGACTCTTAACCACCTTCCAGCAAGAGGGGATAGACAAAAAGTGCTGGTCCAGCCAGCAATGCCCACATCCCATGAGAGAATGAAAGAACCATCATTTATAGTCATTGTTTAAAAATAACTTTGAAGTGTGATAGCTAAGCTTGTATGAAGAACTAAAGCCATATTAGAATCGTCTTTCTAGCCTCAAGTTTATCAAAGAGTGGGGAACTGACAAAAACTATAAGAGTAGCATAACAATTGGGAAAACTACTCTACTGCATTTTCTGGTCCATGATGGTCCACGTGCAATGCTCCTTTAAGAACAATGGGAATTATAAAGTATTTCTAAAGAGGGTTAATTGGCTTCTTGATTATGATGTTGTTCGAATGCAAGAAATGCTCATGTGATCTGGGGTTGCCATGGGAATGAGCAGCAAAGAAACAAAGGGTAAATAGAGAGCTAATTGGAGCGGGATTTGGTTTCAGATTTCTTTTTCCTGTTTGATGTTTGAAAGGGGAAAACAAAGAAAGCCCCTCTTCAAATGGAACAGTTTTCTAGTTGGTAATTTTAAAACAGATTTTGGTATTGGAATATTGTCTTCGAAGTAGAACAGTGACTGCATTACTCTGTGCATTGTACAGTTGGAAAAGACAGAAGGCAGAAAGTGTGAATGATTGTGAATTTGTAAATACCAACTGAAGCAGTTGAAGTGTATCAAAACCCATCAGATCATTTAAAGAGGACAGAGAGGGAGGCTTTGGAGTTTGTGTGGCATTAGGACCATTAAGAGCAGAATGAGAGTGGGTACACATCTGCACCTTGTTGTCACCACATCTGGGATTTTGGATGGAATATGATTGATGTGAATGTGGCTCAAATAGTTGGGCGAGAAGTGTGAAATCTGACAGAATGGGGGCAAATCGGAAAGACTGTGATACGGTGGCCAAAAAGGCATTTGGTACTCTTGCCTTTATTGATGAGTGCATTGAGTATAGGAGTTGGGAGGTCATGTTGTGGCTGTACAGGACATTGGTTTGGCCGTTTTGGAATATTGTGTTCAATTGAGCATGGGACTAGGATATCATAGCAATTACAGAAACGTGGCTCAGGGATGGGCAGGACTGGCAGTTTAATATTCCAGTATACAAATGCTACAGGAAGGACAGAAAGGGAGGCAACAGAGGAAGCAACAGAAAGGGAGGCAACAGGGGGAGATACTAAACAAATATTTTGCATCAGTATTTACTGTAGAAAAGGACATGGAAGATATAGAATGTAGGGAAATAGATGGTGACAGCTTGAAAAATGTCCATATTACAGAGGAGCAAGTGCCGGATGTCTTGAAACGCATAAAGATGGATAAATCCCCAGGACCTGATCATGTGTACCCTAGAACTCTGTGGGAAGCTAGGGAAGTGATTGCTGGGCCTCTTGCTGAGATATTTGTATCATTGATTGTCACAGGTGAGGTGCCGAAAGACTGGAGGTTGGCTAACGTGGTGCCACTGTTTAAGAAAAGTGGTAAGGACAAGCCAGGGAACTATAGACCAGTAAGCCTGATGTTGGTGGTGGGCAAGTTGTTGGAGGGAATCCTGAGAGACAGAATGTACATGTATTTGGAAAGGCAAGGACTGATTAGGGACAGTCAACATGGCTTTGGGCGTAGGAAATCATGTCTCAGAAACTTGATAGAGTTTTTTGAAGAAGTAACAAAAAGGATTGATGAGGGCAGAGCAGTAGATGTGATATATATGGACTTCAGTAAAGTGTTCGACAAGGTTCCCCATGGGAGACTGGTAAGCAAGGTTAGATCTCATGGAATACAGGGAGAACTCGCCATTTGGATACAGAACTGGCTCAAAATTAGAAGACAGGGGGTGGTGGTGGAGGGTTGCTTTTCAGACTGGAGGCCTGTGACCAAAGGAGTGTCACAAGGATCGGTGCTGGGTCCAATGCTTTTCATCATTTATATAAAGGATTTGGATGCGAGCATAAGAAGTATAGTTAGTAAGTTTGCTGATGACACCATAATTGGAGGTGTACTGGACAGCGAAGAAGATTACTTCAGATTACAACAGGATTTTGATCAGATGGGCCAACGGGCTGAGAAATGGCAGATGCAGTTTACTTTCGATAAATGCGAAGTGCTGCATTTTGGGAAAGCAAATCTTAGTAGGACTTGTACATTTAATGGTAAGGTCCTAGGGAGTGTTGCTGAACAAAGAGACCTTGGAGTGCAGGTTCATAGCTCCTTGAAAGTGGAGTCGCAAGTAGATAGGATAGTGAAGAAGGCATTTGGTATGCTTTCCTTTATTGGTCAGAGTATTGAGTGCAGGAGTTGGGAGGTCATGTTGTGGGTGTACAGGACTTTGGTTAGGCCAATGTTGGAATATTGTGAGCAATTCTGGTCTCCTTCCTATTGGAAAGATGTTGTGAAACTTGAAAGGGTTCAGGAAAGATTTACAAGGATGTTGCCAGGGTTGGAGGATTTGAGCTATAGAGAGAGATTGAATGGGCTAGGGTTGTTTTCCCTGGAGCATCAGTTGTCACCACCTGATGAAGGAGAACCGCTCCAAAAGCTAGTGTGCTTCCAATTAAACGTGTTGGACTATAACCTGGTGTTGGGTGATTTTTAACTTTGTACACCCCAGTCCAACACCGGCATCTTCAAATTAGAAAATCATGAGGGGGATGGATAGAATAAATAGACAAAGTCTTTCCCTGGAGTAGGGGAGTCCAGAACTAGGTTTAGAGTGAGAGGGGAAAGATGTAAAAGAGATCTAAGGGGCAATTGTTTCATGCAGAGGGTGGTGTGTGTATGGAATGAGCTACCAAAGGAAGTGGTGGAGGCTGGTACAATTGCAACATTTAAAGGCATTTGGATTGGTATATGAATAGGAAAGATTTGGAGGGATATGGGTCAGGTGCTGGCAGGTGGGACTAGTTTGGGTTGAGATATCTGGTCGGCATGGACAGATTCAACCGAAGGGTCTGTTTCCGTGCTGTACATCTCTATGACTCTAATTCTGGTCTCTCTGCGACAGGAAAAATGGCGTGAAATTTGAAAGAGTTCAGAAAAGATTTACAAGGATGTTACCAGGATTGGAGGGTTTGAGCTATAGGGAGAGATTGAACACGCAGGGGCTGTTTTCCCTGAAGCGTCAGAGGCTGAGGGGAGTGACCTTATAGAAGTTTATAAAATCCTTAGGGGCATGGATAGGATGAATAATCAAGGCTTTTTCCTCAGGGTGGGGTAGTCCAAAACTAGAGGGCATAGGTTTAGGGTGAGTGGGGAAAGATTTAAAAGTGACCTAAGGGGCAACTTTTTCATGCAACAGGTGGTGTGTGTATGGAATCAAATGCCAGAGGAAGTAGTGGAGGCTGTTACAATCACAACATTTAAAAGGCACCTGGATGGGTATGTGAATAGGAAGGGTTTAGACGGATATGTGCCAAATGCCGGCAAATGGGACGAGATTGATTTAGGATATCTGGTCAGCATGGATAGGCTGGACTGAAAGGTCTGTTTCTGTTCTGTACATCTTTATGATGCCGCATGTGGTGTCACATTTATGCTGGAGATAATACAACTATATGATACATTCTGTATTTCCTGTTTAAAACTAAATTTATTTTTTTTTTACTTTTTTACTTACAGATGTCTGATTTTAGATGGTTCGTTTCTGCAAATTTTTAAAATATTGAACACTTGTACCCTGGTTTTCTTTCTATTGGTGTCATGGGCATTCCCCTCTTTGTAACAAAGGTCATCGGCATGCAAGGGAATTGTAGCATTTTGGACCTCAAAACGCCATTTGTAACATACTTTTGGCTAAATTCCAGGCCACCTCTGCAGATTAATTTTAAATTTAGACTCTTCATGTGCTAGTGTATTCCTTGTGTTCTCTCTCACACACAGTCGGATCTCTAACGTTTTACCTACATTTCACTTCTATATTCCAGACATGCCCCCACCATTCCCATCACTGTCAAATTTCAGACAAAAATACACACCACAAAGAAATTGCAAGAAACACCAATTCTGGGTTGGAGATCCTATGACTCTCAAAAACACTAGTATTTATTTTCTTTTTGCATTCTTAGACAAATAGCTTTGACCTGAATGTCTATAATGGAATATTCATTATTTTGCGCCCCAGCTAATCGCCATCCCCAGTGAAAGTGTCAGTTCATGCTGCATATTGTCAGGTAATAATTTGAGAAAGACGCATGTGGCAAAAATTATTTGTGATAAGTGAAGAAAGTCAGGTTTCCTCTCAGTTTAAAAAGTGAAATATCTTATTTTGCTGTAGACATCATCATTTAATTATAGCACATCAGGAAATAAACCACATCTCTGTATCTTAGCCCTTGTTTGGCCTCCTTACTGCAGCAACCATTTTAACTCTATAAGATATTTTAAACATCAATGTAATAAAGGGGTTGGTCTTTTTTTAATGTTGTCTGAAAAGTATTCTTTCTGTGCATGCTGAAATGCAATTGTTAATGACACATTTTTTTCAATTATTTGTGGGATGTGAGCATTGCTGGCTGGGCCAGTATTTATTCCCTTGGTACCCTTGAGAAGGTGGTGGGTAAGCTGCTTTCTTGAATTGCTGTAGTCCATGTGAGGTAGGTTAAAACCACAATGGCATTAGGTAGGGAATTCTAGAATTTTGCCCCAGTGACACTGAAGGAAGCTTGATATACTTCCAAGTCAAGATGCTGCATGGCTTGGAGTTGGTGGTATTTCCATACATCTGCTGCCCTTGTCCTTCCAGATGGAAATGTTTGTGAGGTTGGAAAGTACTGTTGAAGGGGCATTGGTGAAGTACTGTAGTGATTTTGTTCATGGTACTCACTGCTGTTACTGAGTCTCAGTGGTCGAGGGAGCAGACATTTGTGGAAAACATCCATAGTTAAAATCATTGTTAAAAATTTAAAGACATTGAACAGTCAGACCTAATCTTAATTTCAAGTCTTTTCTGAGGAAGACTATTATTGCAATGAAAGCACTGCTGTGTCCAGCTAGATGATTATCGTTTTGCATGAATTAAGTTCCAACCAACCACCAATTCTAAAATAAGACTTGTAACTTATGTTTGGGAATGTTTTCGACAATGAATACTAATTGCAAGTTGGAGGTGTAACATTTTCAAGTAAAAAGATACTGAATTTGAAATTGATGAAGCCACAACCTTGTGCAGCTAAGATTAAAGACCTTTAGATTATTTCCAATGAAAAGCTTTAATTATCAGGGCTACGATCTCATCAGGTCATGTCTGGTTGGTTAGGCCACTTTTGGAATATAGTGTTCAATTCTGCTCTCCCTTCCATAGGACCGATGTTGTGAATCTTGAAAGGGTTCAGAAAAGATTTACAAGGATTTGCCAGGATTGGAGGGTTTGAGCTACAGGGAGAGGATGAATAGGCTGGTGCTGTTTTCCCTGGAGACTCGGAGGCTGAGGGCTGACCTTATAGAGGTTTATAAAATCATGAGGGGAATGGATAGGCTAAATAGACAAAGTTTTTTTCCCCGGGGTGGGGGAGTCCAAACCTGGAGGCATAGGTCTAGGATGAGAAGAGATAGATTTAAAAGGGAGCCCAGGGAGAACTATTTCACGCGGAAGGTGATGCATTTATGGAATGAGCTGCCAGAGGAAGTGGTGGAGGTTGGTACAATTACAACATTTAAAAGGCATTTGGGTGGGTACATGAATAGAAAGGGTTTAGAGGGATATGGGCCAAATGCTGGTAAATGGAACTACATTAATTTAGGATATCTGGTTGACATAGAAAAGTTGGACTGAAGGGTCTGTTTATCTGCTATACATCTCTATGACTCTATGGTTAGTGAACACATCCCATTTAATACTAGCAGTATATGAGTATTAGTCTGCACTGTCACAACTAAAGCAATTAAAACAGAAGTAATCAATAGTACAATGAGCATTAAACCTTTACTCATAAAGTGCCTGCCATTCCCTTAGAATGTCCAAACCAATTTATGGTTGATTGATTATTTTTGCAGTGCAGTCACTATTTGTGACAATCAGTTCACATATCACAAAACATCACAAACAGCAATGCGATAGTTACCAGATAATCTGCATTTGTTATGTTATGTTGACTGTGAGATAACTATAGGTCAGGATTACAGGGAGAATTCTTTATATTTCTCTGACAGCAGACATAATTTCAGTGTAACATTTCATTCAAATAAGGCCATAAGACATAGGAGCAGAAATTAGGCCATTCAGTCCATCGAGTCTCGCTGATAAGTTTCTCAACCCCAATCGCCCGCTTTCTCCCTGTAAACTTTGATCCCGTCGACTGTAGTCTGTCAGCACTGCACTGGAGGATCAGCCGAAAGTTAGTGTTCAGGTATCTAGAACTATACCCAGCGATTGCTATAACTGAGCCACAGGGAAAAGCAAGTAGTTTCTTCATGGATTTTTTTTCATGGATTGAAGTTTGACCATCAATGTGAATTTGAATTACAAGAACAGAAAAGCAGAAGTTATTCGCTTGGTTACCTAAATTCTTTAATCGAGCAATTCTGATCAAATACAAAGATTATGGCACCAAATTGAGCACACTTGCATCTAATGAGCTAAATAATTACAAAGAGCCAATTAGTGTTCATTATGTGTGTTCATTATATAGATGATTACATAGTAAAAGGAAGATAGTTACACGTTTCATGTGTAAAGGGCAGACAAGGACGGAAGGGCATCAGAGTTAAATATAAATGAACCCTTTTCAAATCATGTAGAAGTGGGTTGTACCAAACAGTGTAAGCAGCATTTTGAGGGGCCACCTGCAAGTATTTGTGTTGCTGCCCTGCTCTCCCTCCCCCTCCCAACATACACACGCTATTAGTCAAGCATTCATTACTTGTTAATTTGACTACATCTATTAGAACTACTATCCTTTCGTGCACAATATCTATTGCATTCACAATTGACATGTTTGGTCACAGCAATGGTACTAATGGTAAAACTATCACACAGTTGGCTTTGTGAATTCTTATGCATGAGATATTGGAGGAAGGATGCACAATTCCTATTTTAAATGTCCAGTCCCAACAGTTTCACTCAGAAGCAACACATTTTGCAGAATGTAACACTCCACCTGGACCTTAGAACAAAGCAGCTTGCAATGAAACCATTTTTAGATTACTTACAGTGTGGAAACAGGCCCTTCGGCCCAACAAGTCCACACTGACCCGCCGAAGCGTAACCCACCCAGACCCATTCTCCTACATTTACCCCTTCATTTAACACTACGGGCAATTTAGCATGGCCAATTCACCTAACCTGCACACTTCTGAACCATTATCTCTATTTTTGAGGTTTTCACATTCCCTTGTTATTTATTTCTATGTCGATCTTTGATAATGTTTAGGTGCAACGGATGCCAACAAATTTCCTGGACTTTGCCCAGCTGGTGACTGCTAATAGATTGAGATCATGTGTTGGCAAGGTATTTGATTCTTGCAGGGAGACGGGTATCACAACCATACATTATCCCACAATTCATGCAAACATAATCACAGGCGGGGGGTCAGGAGCATAAGCCACAGACTGTAAATTCCAGCCTCTTTTATGTCCCCACCCCTTATACTTGGCCATTGTGCAAATGTTTGCTTTGGTTGACATATGCCATCTCATCACTTGCCCGTGATTAACCGATAACTTGCAGTAATATCGCACCTTTAAATAAAGTGAAACTCTCTTGCAATCGGCAGAATAAAATACTATGACTTCCCTGAGCCTGTGGAACTCAGTATTAGCTGTTAACCCAAATTACACTACGTGGATTTTGAATGTTCGAGTGTGCTACATTTCAAAAGGAGTTAATATATGCTCATCCCATGTGAAATAGACTGAAGAAATCTCACACTTACGTATATCCAGTACAGAGAAAACAGCCTGGAGAAGAGCTTTATCACATTATGTAGCTTGTTCAGTTCTGATACACATTGGCATTATCTAATTTTAACAGACATTCACATCAGTAAATCCTGCACTTGAACATATGCTCCAATCACTGATACATTCACTTTCCATTGTAAATTGTGCACCACATGGAAAGTAAATATGTAGTTAAGGACTCATGCAACTTTTCTCAGACAGTCTGTTAACAATTTGGTTTATGGTCAGAAATTGCAGGCATAGTGAAGATCAGCACTAAAATAGCACGGCGGCTTATCGGTTAGCATTGCTGCCTCACAACACCAAGGACCCGGGTTTGATTCCAGCCTCGGGCAACTGTCTGCGTGGGTTTCCTCTCGGTACTCCAGTTGCCTCCCACAATCCAAAGATGTACAGGTTAGGTGAATTGGCCATGCTAAGTTGCCCATAGTGTTCAGGGATGTGTAGTTTAGGTACATTAGTCAGGGGTAAATCTAGAGTAATAGGGTAGGGAATGGGTCTGGGTGGGATACTCTTCAGAGGGTTAGTGTGGATGTATTGGGCCGAATGACCTGTTTTTGCACTGTAGGATTTCTAATTCTAATATAAATGTAATCCCAAATGGACTTCATGATCAATTAATTATCATTCTTTTTAATTCCTTCAGTCAGCAAATGCCTTGTCAATTATATAACATAACTGGATATCCAATTCTTCACCTTCAAGTCAAGTTTAAGAAAAATACATGGTAAAGATCAAGGCCATTCAGCCCATTTTGCCTGTGCTAGATTTATGATAAAATTATCCAATTAATTCCTCAACTCTGCTCTTTCCAAAGCTTTGCAAATTTCTCATTTTCTTGCGTTCATCCAATACCCTTCTGAATTTTACTGCTGAATCTGCTCCATCATCTTTTCAGACAAAGTATTCCACATCCTTGCTGTATTAAGTAAGTTTTCATTTCACCCCCCAACATACCCCCCCTTTGCAGGCAGTTACCTTAAATCGGTTTCTTCTGGTTACCAACCCTCCAGGCAGTGGAAACATTTCCTCCTTATCTATTCCTTAAAAATGCATGTTAGCTTTGAACACCTTTACAAAATCTCTCTTTAGCCTTCACTGCTGTAAGACAAACAGTCACAGCTTCTCCAGTTTCTCAATCTCACTGAAATCCCTCATCAAAGGTACCATGCTAGTAAATCTCTTCTTCACTCTCTCCAAGAGAAATAGAAGAAAATCTACTGGAAACATATCAGTAGCAGTTATACAGTCATAGTCATTGAGTATTACAGCACAGAAATATACCCTTCAGTTTAACCAGTCCATAATCCCAAACTAAACTAATTTCACATGCCTACTTCTGTCTCATATCCCTCCAAACCTTTCCTATTATGTACTTATCTAATTGCCTTTTAAACATTGTAACTGTGCTGGTATCCACCACTTCCTGAGGAAGTTAATTCCACATGCAAACCACCCTGTCTAAAAAAATGTATGCCTCATGTCTTTTTTTTTAATCTCTCCCCTCTCATTTTAAAAATATGCTTCCTAGTTTGGAAAGCCCTAATCCTAAGGAAAAGACACCTGCCATTAACCTTACCTATACCCATCATGATATTATAAATCTCCATTCCACAGGCCTTGGAACAACAAAAAGCAACAATTGTAACCTTTTGCTGTGATCACGCTTCTCTTCTGACGTTTGAGGGAAACTGCAACATTGAATCATAAAAGATGTGATTTTTGCATCCAAGATATTTTACCTGACTTGGCAATGTTTATGTTATCTCAGATCACATGAGAAACTCAACATGGATATCATGGTGTTGAAGAATCAAACTGGCATTTATTACAACTAGCAATTGCACATAGACATTACATTCTTCAGACACATTAGTGTCTGGATTAACATTAAGCTATTAATCCACAACAGAATACATCATATACCCAACCATATGCCATGGTTCAAATGGTCCAAGTTAAGATGGTGTGAGACCTTTATATCTCTAGGTCACATGCTATGATGCAGTGATGATATCATAAGCATGCTTCTTAAAGGTATTCACACATACTGACCGCAACGCAACGTTTCTACCATCAGCACACCTCTTCTCCCAATCTACTGAAATGAAAATGTTGGTGATGGCACAAACTGTGATGTCTTTTTAGCAATGTGGAGATAATTTGCTCTCCAGGAAAGTCTCTGTTGCAATAAGCAACAAGGAAACTCTGTTTATATCACGCGATATTCCATCACTGGGGAAATGCGATGTATCACTGGGGCAGTTGAATATCAGAAATGGAACATTTGGTATTTCCTCACACCAGTTAAAAAATAAAGTATGAATCATGATCTTTTGCTTATATATTTGGTGACTGTTTTTTTTTCCCAGCCTGTGCTCTCAATAGATGAATACAAATTCTGATCTAAATAAAGCTTCTTGCTGTAAAATGACATAACTTTTCTTCAAGGTCTGTCTTTAAAATCCAGCATCATATCAAAAATTTTCCAGAAACCTCAGCATTATTTGCTTGCAAGAACCTACAGAAAATTCTGTCTAATGCCCATTAAATTGTCCAGTGCTACAATTCACTTCATTTCACTGAGTTTGGTTGATGTTCTTGACGAGAGACAAGAAATGCAGCAGCATTGAATGTGAATACGTTTTTCCCTCTCATTTCAAAAGTGTGCAAATAAAAAGACTTTTTGACATAAATGAGCATTTCAAAATGAAATTTGGCTTAGCATTGATATGATCCTGACTGATGTTGTTCCAGACGAATCATACCCAAATTGAAGTCTGGATTGATAGATTTTGCTTTTAGTTTTAATGAGATGATCTTTCATCTTTGCTCCTCCATCTGTCAAGTTTCTGCTCCCTTCTTCTATCTATCCCATGCCGACTCATTCTGTCCTCATCATGACATGCCCTACCACCTATTTTTGCATTAGCAAATTTGGATACTTTATACTTTGCACCCGCCTTCAAGTAATTGATAAAGATAAAAAAAATTGAGGCTCCAGGATTAATCCTAATCGCACTGAACTAGTTATGTCTTTCCAATCTGAAAAGACCCATTAATCCCAACACTCTGTCTTTTGTAGATTAACTAATCAACAATCCATGCTTATACATCCGCCCCAATACCATGAGTTCCCATCAGTCCTAAACTATCTCCCTTTCTCAAAATCAACTGTTTTACAGATCTAGCTTCAACCAAAACTTTTTTCCAACCAGAAGCCAAAAGCCTTTATTTCCAAGCTGAGAGATTTCCCCTAATGAAAGTGAAAAAGCGTTCCTTGATGTTCTCATCAGAAAATCTGATGTATATCCATTTACTTTGTTTGTTTGTTAAAACTTCTCTAAGTTTTATTAGCCTCCCCAAATTTTCTCTCTGATTGCATTAATAAAAGCAATCACCATGGCTACAGAAATACTCACAAGCTAATCATTAGTAACCCTTCAGTCACACAGAAAACCCATGTTATTTACTTCAAAAAATCCCAAATAAATTATATTAACATATCTATAAATCACACACCTTACATGGCAACAAAGTTAAAACCTTTTTGACTTATGCTTTTCTCTTTCTTATTACTGAATGTTTCACAACTGTCTTTTGCTTTCCAGGTTAATTGATTGAGTTGGTCAGGATAATAGGGTAGCCATGACATAACTCCCTCCTCTCAAATTTATCTTTGATTCCTCTCTCAAGCAGTCTACTTCTGCCTTGCTTGAAAGCTATGTAGGTCCCCTTAGCAACCCAGGGGTTGTGGTGGTTGGGAATGGTGTTGGGCGCTGGAGAGCTAAGCAGAGGTGAGTTTAATTGGTCAGTGATCTTAGCAAATCCCTATAGCTTGTTGGCCAGGGCTCAGATGTCAAAGGTTGCTGCCACCAATGCAAACTGATGTGATGTAAAGGTTACTTGGAAGACAAATGAGCTATATCACAAGAAAAGACTTTAATTAATGGAAGGGTGAAAGAACCTCATCTATCTCGGTGTTCAAAGAAATGGGGGTTAAAATACTTGGCAACAATTCATAATGAGCTTAGAAACATTACTGGAAATTAAATTGAGAGATGGTAATAGGATGTGTTCACTCTATTGCTCTTTTAAATTCACTTTGCTAAGAAAGTTAACCCATACCATGCATGTTACAGCAGTTAATTTATTATCAAGCCTATAATTCCTTTTAAGATCTTACAGTCTTTAGACCTTTATGAAAAGGTTGAATGGGTAAAAAGCATGACATGTGTTTTATTTTTTTGAAAATGTTAAAATACAAGCTATTATAGATAGCCACAGGGGATTTAGCACCGAGAAAAAATAGCAATTTATGGTACACCATTGCTGGTTTAGCACTCGCTCTATACAAATTGTTTAAAAATATAAGGCAAGTTGTTGTATTCCCATCAGCAGAGATAAATGGATTTAATTTCCAACACTGTTTTGTCAAAGAATTCATTATTCTTGCTACAATTATTGGTAATAAGGAGGAACAATAGAATGCTAGTGATACTTTAAAAATGAATTTTGATATTTCTTCTACTAACTGTGACAGTTGGAGAAGACAACTTCTGAGCGTGATATAAAGTAAATAAAAAGAATCACACAGATGCTAATATGCAAAATACATTGCACCTCAAACCTCTCACCACTTGCTTAAATTCATTCAGTCGATTCAAAGAAATTCTCACATACTGAAAACCTAGCAGCAGATACTAATTTAGACCTTTCAAACTGACATGGGTGAGGGTATAAAGGTTAATTAGCATAAAATCCCACATAAAGCGTTTTTCTTCCATTCCATTAATCAACACCCACCTTCGCATCCCATTTTTAGCCACAACTGATGTTTAGCAGAGCCAGCGGGTGTGGAAAAAAACAAGCTGGCAATTGCCTTCAGGAAAAAAATTGCACAAGGAAACAACATGCATCCAAATGCATTCTCTTTGTTTTAAAATATATATATATATTTATTCCAGCCATCCTTCCCCTCCTCATCAGCCAGTTTGCACTCCGCAATGTCCCAGTTAGAGCACTGAAATATTGCTCAGTTCATCTGTTTCTGGTGATATTCGGTGATGAATAAATATTAGCTGGAACACCAGGGAGAACCGGGGAACACACCTGCCGTTCCTGGAATAATGCCATGACAGTTTTGATGTTTACCTGTGTGGAGAGATGGAGCCTCGGTTTGAATGCTCAGCTGAAAGGTGGAACCTCCAGCGGTGCAGCAAACCCTTGGTTCTGTATGGAGTGTTAATTCTCGAGTCAAACGACACAGAACCAGACCCTATGGCCCAAAATCTCCATGCCAGCAAGGTTTCATAAACTGAACCGGCCCCATTTGCCAACATATGGCCCATATCCCCCTAAATCTTTCCAAATCCATGTACCTGCGTCTTCTACATGTTGTAAGTGTACCCACCTCTACCACTTCCTCTGGCAGCTCGTTCCATATACGCACTACCCTCTGTGTTTGAAAAAGTTGCCCCTCAGCACGGTGGCACTGGGCGGCACGGTGGCACAATGGTTAGAACTGCTGCCTCACAGCGCCAGAGACCCGAGTTCAATTCCTGACTCAGGTGACTGTGTGGAGTTTGCACGTTCTCCCCGTGTCTGCGTGGGTTTCCTCCGGGTGCTCCGGTTTCCTCCCATAGTCCAAAAGATGTGCAGGTTAGGTGAATTGGCCATACTAAATTGCCCGTAGTGCTAGGTAAAGGGGTAAATGTAGGGGTATGGGTGGGTTGCGCTTTGGCGGGTCGGTGTGGACTTGTTGGGCCGAAGGGCCTGTTTCCACACTGTAAGTAATCTAATCTAAAAAGAGGTCCGTTTGAAATCTTTTGCCTCTCACCATAAACCTGCGTCCTCTAGTTTTGGAGTCTCCTACCCTGCTGACCAACAAATCTTTGACACACAGCCCATGACCAAATGCATTGGGCATCACATGCTGACTTTGTCATAGAATAAATGCAACTTCCCAATGACCACCCAGAGACGGAGCAAATGCAAGTTTTTTTCTCTGAAATCAAGTTTTCTTCAACAACAATTTATGAGGAGGAAAGTCTATCTGTTTCTCCTACTAAGTGCCTGCTTCCGACCTAACTCCTCTCAGATAAATGTATTTCAAGGCTTATCTCCCTGCCAGCTCTAAGGAGGAAATTGTTCAGGCTGCAACAACAATTTCACCAGTGGAATAGTCTCCAGCTCAAAATTTCCAACAATCAGGACAATTTACACATTTCACTCAGAGAAGGTTCAAGGAGCTTGATTGCATGATGAAAGAAGTACTCATACAGTTGCGATGTGATTGGGGTTAAAATTCATATTTGGAGAAGATAGGAAGAGATTTAATGTGTGGTTGGCTGCACCCTGTGTGTCACCAGGTGACAAATATTCCCTAATCGGAGTTTCACTTTCCTGGCTTTGGAAAGCAAAGAAAACGCCAGCAAAATGAAATCCATGACTATTTTAGGTGTTGACATGATGATAAATGTTGGCTACACCAGACATGTTTCAATGTGCTTCAACTACAATGAGAGCTTTGAAGTGTAATGATGGTGTTGAGTAAATAAATTCAGTGCCCATTTTGTGCACAGCTAGCTCAAGAATCAATGAAACTAATCATCAGTGAGTTTGCTTGCAATCAAATTGATTGAGGGAGTATTGCTTGAAATGAGATGAACACAAGGGAAAAAAAGCTACTAGACCTCATCTTTACCAATCAACGTGTTGTTGCTGGTACATCTGTGCATTGGAAGCACTGGTAGGTCAGATCACCAAACATTCCTTGCTGAGGAATAAGTCCATATTCACTCCAAATATGTAAATTATATCTTTCTACCCTGCAGCCTTTATGTTGTGTGGTTCTGTTATGGTGAAATAAATTCAGAACAGATCGATCAGCTTAAATCTGAGCATCAAAGAGGCACTGCTGACCATCAGCAGAGGCAGAATTCTATTACGCCACAATTTGACCTCATGATTTGGAATATCCTTCGTTCCACCAGTAACATGATCAATGTTGATTCAATGTGAAGCATAAGAGAGCAAGCCAGATCCAGCACTGGGCACAACTGAAAATGAAAGATGCTAGGAAGCACTTCTACATACAATGGGTGGTAAAGTTTGGAACTCTCTTCCACAAAACAGCAGTTGATGCTGGATCAGTTGCTAATTTTAAATCCAAAGTACATAGTCTTTTGTTGAGAAAAGGTGACAAGAGATACAGGCCAAAGCCAGGCATATGGAGTTAATTCACAGATCAGTCATGGTCTATTGAATAGCAGAACAGGCTTGAGGGACAGAATGGCCTATGCGGAGGTTAAAACCCTCTGTTAATTAAAACCAAACAGCCAGAAAAGCTCGCCTCACTTCTTTATCTGTTAAAAGTGTGAGGCAGCGAAAGTGAACTCCAAATTTCCACTATTTAAAGAAAAGTAACAATTTATTTTCTAATAGAGCACTGAACAAAACTAATAACAACTGAACACTCTTTGCCCGAACTGAACACAATCCTATTAATCTGCCATTCTTAAACATGAGATTAAGCTAATATAATGTTTAATAAGTTAATTTAAAGTCCACCTAGTCTCTGTTCTCCGTTGTTTTCAATCTTCTGTCTGCTGATCTCTCTAGGTTGTCTTTTTTCTTTTTACTGTGAGTATGTTTTACATGAAAAGGTACCTCTAATAGACAATATCTTCTGATTTCTTTGAGAGCATGGTTTTAGATGGGCAGTTAGCTGTCCAGCTTGACAGCAGTTGCTCTCTGTTTGGTGGCAGTTGCCCTCTCCAAATTTTGAAAATGCCCTGGTTTTATACCCCTCAACATAGTTCCCTCTCATTGGTCTGCTGTTGACAAAACAATAGATTCAAACTCAGTTGGGTTTTAGTATCCTTGGTACAATTAAAAGTAATTGGTTAAATTTGAATTGTTGTCAAAACAGCAACCAAAACTCAGGTATCCCTTTAACAGCCAATTGTTATATGTACCATTTTTGGAAAAGCCTGTCTCCCTACCTGCTTTGGGCAGCTGAGCCTTTAAGTTTACTTCAAAATTCAGAAAACACTTTCTAGTTTAAAATGAACTGACATGCTTTTGACTTTGTAACAGTTGCTAACCTGGTAAAGCTATGACAAATAACACATGGAATCATAGAATCCTTCCAGTGTGGAAAGAGGACATTCAGCCCATCGAGTCTACACCGATCCCCAAAAAGCATCCTACCCAGATTCAGTCCACTACTCAATCCCCGTAACCTCACATTTATTATGGCAAGCCCTCCACATAGACAATTTTAGCATGGCCAATCCAATTACCCTGCATATCTTTGGACTATTCGAAAACATGAAGGCAGTGGGCTATAGCCAGAACTAAATGACCTCACAATGAAGATGTCAGATCACAGCTCTGTAGTCCTGGCACACCCAGCAATGCATGGTTGTAGACAAGTGGACAACTAACTGGAGGAGGCAAATCCATTAAGATCTCTGTCCTCAATGATGAAGAGGTTCAGCATGAGAAAAATAATACATAGCTGAAACTGTTGCAATTGCCTTCCAAGTGTTGAGTGTGTGTCTCCTCCTGAGGAGATTCCTATCTTCAGTGATATGATTCATGCCACAAATATCAAGAATTATCTGAGTGCACTTGACACAGGAAAGTTTATAAGCCACCATCATGATTGCTATGATGAACACATGCTTTGGAACTAAGACAGATTCTAACCTAGTTGTTCTTATACCGTTACATCTGTTTAATTCAACAAGATTTTTGGAAAAACAAATCAGAGCAAGACTTATGCACTTAATAGTAACATCCTGGAGAGTGTTGTGAAGAAAGAGATCTTGGAGTGCAGGTTCATAGTTCCTTGAAAGTGGAGTCACAGATAGATTGGATAGTGAAGGAGGTGTTTGCTATGCTTTCCTTTATTGGTCAGAGCATTGAGTGTAGGAGTTGGGAGGTCATTTTGCAGCTGTACAGGACATTGATTAGGGCACTATTGGAAAATTGTGTGCAATTTTGGTCTCCTTCCTATTGGGGGGATGTTGTGAAACTTGAAAGGGTTCAGAAAAGATTTACAAGGATGTTGCCAGGGTTGGAGGATTTGAGCTATAGGGAGAGCTGAATAAGCTGGGACTGTTTTCCCTAGAGGGTCAGAGGCTGAGGGTGACTTTATAGAGGTTTAAAAAATAATGAGGGCCATGGGTAGGATAAATAGGCAAGTTCTTTCCCCTGGGGTGGAGGAGTCCAGAACTAGAGGGCACAAGTTTAGGGTGAGAGAAGAAAGATATAAAGGGACCTAATAGCCAACATTTTCACACAGAAAGTGAGGCATGTATAGAATGAGCTATGAGAAGAAGTGGTGGAGGCTGGTACAATTGCAGCATTTAAAAGGTATCTGGATGGTTATATGAACTGGAAGGATGTAGAGGGATATGGGCCAAGTGCTGGCAAATGGGACTAGATTAGGTTAGGATATCTGGTCGGCATGAACGAGTTGGACCAAAGGATCTGTTTCCATGCTGTACATCTCTATGACTCTAAGATGGAAAATTGCTCAGCTCTGTCCTGTACCCAAAAAGGAGGACAAATCCAGTCCAACCAATTACTGCCCCAGATGTCTACTATCAGTCATGAGGAAAATGATAGAAGGTGTTACTGACTGTGCTATTTGGCAATAGTGATAGCTTATTTATATAAACTCAGTTTGTCTTCTGCCAAGTGAAAGATACAGGCAAAATGCAGATAAATGAGACTAGTTCAGTTTAGGAAACCTGGTCAAACTAGACAAGTTGGGCTGAAGAGCCTGTTTCCGTGCTCTATGACTCTGTGACTCCAAGTCCATTTGGCTGGACTTGTTGCAACCTTCGTGTAAACGCGGGTCAAAGTGCTGAATTCCAGAGGTGAAGTGTCAATGACTGCCAATTGATATCAAGGCAGCACTTGATTGAGTGTGGCATCAGGGAGCTCTAGCAAAACTGAAATCATTGAGAACTGAGGGAAGACGCCTCACTGCTGGTGCTATTCCTGGCACCAAGAAAGATGGTGTGGCTGTTGTAAGTCAGTCATCTCAGATATAGAACATCACTGTTGGAGTTCCTCAGGGCAGTTTCTAAGGTCCAGTCACATTTAGCTGCTTCATCAATAACCTTCTCTCCATCTTCAGGTCAGAAGTGAGGATACTTTTTGATGATTATAATTTTTTTAATGCATCTGTACAGCTAGTGAAGCAAACAATGCAGATTAGCGTCTGGGAATTCTATGCTGAGTAATACACCTCCAGACTGCTCAAAGCCTGTCCACTGTCATCAAGGCAGGAGCACAATGGAATACTTCCCATGTTTCTAAAGAAGTATAGTTCCAAAAACACAAGGCAAACAGTCTCCTTGATTGCCATCCCATCGACTACATTAAGCATTCACCCCTTCCGTCATCAGCACACCATGTCTACAGTGTTTCAGCGTGCTCCATACAGAAGGTTAACTGCAGCAACTCGCCAAGGCGTCTTCATTCACGCCTTCCTAACCTGCAACGTTATCCACCCAGAAGGGCAAAAGCAACAGGGTCATTGGAACCCCAGCATGTGCAAGTTCACCTCCAAGTCAGGCAACATCCTGCATTGGAACTTGATCACCATTTATTAAATGTCGCTTGCACAAAACTTTGGATTTTCTTTTTAACGACACTGAGGACACCTCCATCACATCAGTCCAAAATGACAGCTCACCATTGCCTTCTCAAAACTAACCATAGGTGGCAGTAAATATTGGCCCAGCTAGCTATGTCTACATTCCTTCAGTGAATAGCCTACCAGCCCTAGACGGTCATTATGGACTCGATGGACCAAATGGTCTGCTTCCACTGTTGGGATTCTATGAATATTAACATGATATTGGCCAAAATATAAAATATTTAAAAGGTACAAAGCTTATGACTAACTTGAAGGTTACACCCTCAGTTTGTAAGCTGACTTTGGACAAGAATATTTTCCTTCTGCTCTGAACTGAACAGGCTTCATTTCTTTTATTCACGGCATCAGTGCAAAATTAATCTGTTCAGCAGGTGTATTAAAATTACACACAGAAGACATTTACACCAAAGTGTCCAGTATTACACCATAACTTCCAAGATCTCAAAATGCAATCCACAGCTTTGATTTTAGTAAAAAGTTCAAATTAAGGTAAGATTAAAAGTCTCAGCTCAAGTTTGAAGGACAATTTTATCCTCATAAAGGTGAAAAGTGGAATATTCTTTTTTTATTTCTTTTTCCTGTTAAGACTGAATCCATTTGGAACAGGGTAGGTGCTTTAGACACCACAGCGTGTGAATTATCTCTCCTGCGTCAGAGCAACGCTACTGTTTCACACATCAGTAATCGTTGTGTCATTACTGAGTGACAGGAGTAATCTCAGTGTCAATGTGGAATGAAATGTCTGTGCATCTTCAATATAGATTGTTCAGCAATAGTTTGCTCAGTGATGCCCAGTTTTGTTTCACCAGGGCTACACAGCTCCTCACCTTATTACAGCCTTGGTTCAAACATGGACAAAAGAGCTGAATTCCAGAGGGGTGGTGAGAGTGACAGCCCTTGACATCAAGGCTGCATTCGACTGAAAGTGGCATCAAGGAGCCCTGGCAAAAATTGAATAAATGGGAATGAGGGCAAACTCTCCATTGGTTAGAGCCATACCTGGCACATAGGAAGATGATTGTGTTTATTAAAGACCAGTTATCTCAGCTCCGGGACATCTCTGCAGGGTTTCCTCCTGATAGGCTCCTAGACCTAGCCATCTTTAGCTGCCTCATCACTGACCTTCCCTCGAGCATTAGGTCAGAAGTGGGGATGTTCACTGATAATTATACAATGTTTAGCAGCATTTATGACACCTCAGATGCTGAAGCAGTTCATGGCCAAATGCAGCAAAACCTAGACAATATCGAGGTTTGGGTTGATAAGTGGCAACGAACAGCAATTCAAGTGCCAGAGAATGACCATCTCAAAAAAGAGAGGGTAAAACTATCTCCCACTAACATTCAATTGCATTGTTACTACAGAAATTGACCCCATTAATATCCTGAGGGCTGCTACTGGAAACAGAACAGTACTAGCCACACCCCTATTGTGGCTAAGTGCAGGTCATAGACTAGGAACTCTGTGAAGTGTGATGTACCTCTTGCCTTCCCAGTGTCTGTCCACAATCTACAAGGCACGTCAGGAGGGCAATGGAACACTCTCCTCCTGCCAAACGTGTGAACTTTCAACATTACTTCAGAAGCTTGACAGCATTCAAAGCAATGAAGCCTGTTTGGTTGCCACCCCAAACACCATATTTAACATTCACTGTCTTCAGTGACTGCAGTGTGCACCATCCATAAGATGCGCTACAGAAATTGTTCCAGATTCCTATGACAGCACTTTTTGAACCTGCCATGTCTATCAGCTACAGAGATATCACCACCCCTTTCAAATTCCTGTCCAAGACACACACCATTCTGCATTAGAACTATTTTGTGGATGGCTTAGTGGTTAGCACTGCTGCCTCACAGCACCAGGGACACGGGTTTAAATCCACCCTCAGGCAACTATCTGTGTGGAGTTTGCATAGTCTCCCAGTGTCTGCATGGGCTTACTCCGGGTGTTGTCCGGATTCCTCCCACAGTCCAAAGATGTGCAGGTTAGATGGATTGGCTGTGCTAAATTGCCCATAGTGTCCAGGGATGTGCAGGTTAGGTGGCTTCACTATGGGAAATGCAGGGTTACAGGAATGGATGGGTCGAGGTAGGATGCTGTTCGGAGGGTCGATGTGGACTGAATGGGCCGAATGGCCTGCTTCCACACTGTATAAATTCTATTTCTTCACTGTTGCTGGGCAAAAATCATGACACCCGCTTCCCAAGAGCACTGAGGTGGTACCTACAGCCCAGCTGATCAAATAAATAGTTCACCATTTTCTTTTGAAGAGCAGTAAGGAATGAACAAAGTCCTCGTCACATTCAAAGAACAATAAATAAAAGTTGGTTTCAACCCTGCTCTGATTGATTACAAGCTCATTCTCAAATCAAGTTTTGTGTGAACTTAGATCACAATTTGCGAATGACAAATGGTGAAATTCTGTTTCACATTTCATCAAAACAATTCAAGGTTCGGAAATATTTTTAAAATTTCCATCAGTTCCGATTACTCCTTCTTTATTTGTTATGCTAGTGGAAAATGTGATTGTTTGTACTGAGCCAAACCGTCATTAATCTGTTTGTGTTCTGCCAGAACAAACTCTTCAATTTAAATATAAGTTTGTTCTGCACACACAGATCTTGACAGTAATGTTCATATATGGACTTCAAAAAGCCTTAACAATGTAATTATTTATATAACTAGGACTTCAAAACGAACAGTCAGCTCATTCCATCTTGAAGCTCACTTAACGTAGTTTATTTGGTGAAAGTTACTGCAATCTCATACGTGCCCTAAATGTTGTATTTTAAATAGTTCAAGGTGGGTGGTGAAGCATCTGTAAAAAGTTACCATGGATTAATGCCTTTGCTAATCTCAGGGTTGGTGTGGGCTGAAGGGCCTGCATCCACACTGTTGAGATTCTCTTTATGATAGATAGCCCCCTTTATGATTTCATTTTATCATTTGTACATCTGATAGACTTTGCACAACGTGGCATTTTCAATCTAGATGTTTGAGAAAGGGATGGGATACACAAAATCTTGACTGTTTCAATAGATCAATTACACTGTCTCCTTCAATGTCTTCTCGTTAAAAACAACCTGCTCCTTGACTTTGCTTCCTCAATGGCAAAAGTGAGTACTACAGATTAGATGAGATTAGATTCCCTCCAGTGTGGAAACAAGCCCTCGGCCCAATGCTGGAAATTAGAGTCAAGATTGGAGTGGTGCTGGAAAAGCACAGCAGGTCAGGCAGCATCTGAATCCTGTTGAAGGGCTTTTGCTCAAAAAGTCCATTTTCCTGCTCCTCAGATGCTGCCTGACCTGCTCTGCTTTTCCAGCACCACTCTAAGCTTGACTTTGCTTCCTCAATGGGCTCCCCAACAGCTTAGTTGAACCTTTTGGGTTAAAAAGGTTCTTCTCTGTTGACAACCTTGAGGCAGATAGCCATGTAATTTATATTTTGTGTGGACTGATTGGAAATTGGCAATGTACTGTTAAATCACTTTGAAGTGATGTATTTTCTGAACATACCCAATTCACTCCTTTAAGCTTTCTACATAAATTGGATTCTGAATACCCACAATCATCTTCATTGCTTACCTCTGTGCAGTCTTCAAGGACAATAATGATGCTGTATTTATACCCAGTCTCATCATGAGGAAATGTCTCAAACTACACCACACTGTGAATTCTTTTATTGAATTACAATAGCTGTTATTATGACCTAATGTCTGATAAGAGTCTCTGCTCCCCCAAGGAAAATAGGGTTATTATTGCAGAACTATTTCACATTTATAAGTGAAATACACCAACCCAATGCTCATCTTTACACACAGTAGGTGTTCATTCAACTGAAATAGTGTGCCATATAGTCAAAAAAAATAGGGCTCGTGAGTAGCTGGGAACATAGTCTGTCGTGGTCCCAGGCACAAATCTGATATCCTGGATGTTCCCATGGTAGATATTAGTTTAAAACCTTATGTTCTCACATGTATGCATCAATCGGAACATAGGGGAGGCAGCAGCATGTTGGTAACATCACTGGACTCATAACCCAGAATTTAAGGCTAATATCCGGAGAGGGGGAGGGTGTAGGTTCAAGTTCCATGGTGGTAAATGGTGAGACTGAGAGACATCGAGAGGTACAGCATGGAAACAAAATCTTCAGTCCAACACATCCACGCCGACTAGATATCCTAAATCTAGTTCTATTTGCCAGCATTTGGCGCACATCTCTCTAAACCCTTCTTATTCATATACCCATCCTGGTGCTTTTTAAGTCTTGTAATTGTACCAGCCTCCACACTTCCCCTGGCAGCTCATTCCATACATGCACCACCCTCTGCGTGAAAATCTTGCCTCTTAGGTCTGTTTTAAATCTTTCCCCTCTCACCTTAAACCTGTGTCTTGGACTCTAGTTTTGGACTCCCTGAATTCAATTTGGGTAAAAAAAAGAAATTGAAAGCTGGTCTAATGCTAGCCAATGTTCTAAAAACCCACTTGGTTCACTGATGGTTGCACACAGACAGTGGTGAGTCTGTGAAATACTCTACCACAGAAAGCCATCAAAGGTAAAAACATTGAATGATTTCAAGAAGAAGTTGGATGTAGCACTTGGAGCAAAAAAGGATCAAAGGAAATGGGGCAAAAGCAGAGGCAGACTAGGGCTTTTGCCCAAAACATTGATTTTCCTGCTCCTCGGATGCTGCCTGACCTGGTGTGCTTTTCTAGCACCACTCTAAACTTGAGCTGAATGATCAACCGTAATCATAATGAAGGACATCATGGTTGCGCAGTGGTTAGTGCCGCTGCCTCACCTGAGACTCAGACTCGATTCCGACCTCAGGTGACTGTTGGTGTGAAGTTTGCACATTCTCCCTGTGCCTGTGTGGGTGGGGGAATGGATCTGGTGGGTTACTCTCCAGAGGGTCGGTACGGACTTGTTGGGCCGACGGGCCTGTTTCCACACTGTAGGGATTCTAAAACAAAATGGCTGAGCAGGCTCAAAGAACCAAATGGCCTATTCTGCTCTGATTTACTATGTCTTTTAGGAAAGGAAATCTGTCGCCCTTACCTGGTCTGGCTTACATGTGACTCCAGACCCACAGCAATGTGGTTGACTCCCAACTGCACTCTGTATTGATTCTAACACTCCAGTCGGATCAAGAGTAAATGAACATTGACCCAAACAGTGATGCCCTCATCACATTAAAAAAAGTGCAAGAAAGAACAACTCATGAAGCTATATTGACCAATGAAACAGAGCTTTAATTTTTGATTAATTTCACTCAAAACTAAATTGGATTGTTTCTTAATTGAATTAACACTTTCGATACTTTACTGTGAAAGAAATATGGCAAACAAGAGTTAATCTTTACACACACGTGTTCATATACTTCAAAGTCATGATTCTGAAATGCTACTCATTGTTTTTATGACATCAGTTCATGTTCAATGTAAATACGTTTGGACAACTACTGCACCACCAAGATTTCACAAAATTGTTCAACTCAAGAGTTGAGAGGATGATTATTTACTTTGCTTGAATCACGGAGATAGTCTCAAATATATACTGTGAATGACAAGTTACTACTTAAACTTGAAAAGATAAAACAAGCTGCATTTGACATTTGAGTTAGAGAAAATTATATTCAAGAGTATTTTTACAGAGGTCAGTTCATACATTGACTCATAAGCAGAAATTCCTCCAATCAAACAGAGGGAAGGCAATAGCCATTGTTTTCATTACGTCCAACTCCCATCCTTTATCCTCTTAAGGAACATTCCCTAGTTTATGACTCTCTTCCTCTTTCTGAGGGTCAAACTGTTTCTAGACTTGGTGTTGTACTCAATCCTGAGATGAGTATCTAACTGTATACCTTGGGTCATCACTGAAATGATCTAGTTCCACCTTCTCTTTCCTGCCTTGGCTCATCTGCTGCTGAACCCTCATCCATGTCCTGGTTACTTCAGGATTGACTTGCCGGGGTTTGAGGGTTTGAGCTATAGGGAGAGGCAGAAAAGGGCTGGGGTCACTTTCCCTGAAGCATCGGAGGCTGAGGGGTGACTTTATTGAGGTTATAAAATCACGAGGGGCATGGATAGGATAAATAGACAAGGCCTTTTCCTTGGGGTGGGGGAGTCCAGAACTAGAGGGCATAGTTTTAAGGTGAGAGGGGAATAATTTCAAAGGAACCTTGGGGGCAACTTTTTTCATGCCGAGGGTGGTGCAGGTATGGAATTAGCTGCCAGAGGAATGGTGGAGACTGGTAAAATTACAACATTGAAAAGGCAATTGGATGGATATATGAATAGGAAGGGTTTAGAGGGATTTGGGTCAAATGCTGGCAAAGGGGATTGGATTAGTTTAGGGTATCTGGTCAGCATGGATGAGTTGGATCGGTGGATCTGTTTCTGTGCTGTTCATCTCTATGACTCTATGACCACCACAATGCACTCCTGGTTTGTCTCCCATATTCTCAACTTTCATGAATTTGAGGATATCTCACCTCTGTTGCCTGTGTCCTTACAAATCACATTCATCCATTACCCCTGTGCTAGCTGACTTGTACTGGGTATCATTTAAGCAAAATCTCAATTTTAAAATTCTCATCCATATCTTATAATCTCCGTACATCCCTACAATCACAGTAATCTCTGCCAACCTCACAAACCTTCAAGGTTTCTACCTTCTCTAAACTTGGCTTCTTGAACAACCCCATTACTACACAATACTTGTCAGGGTTCAATTACCTTGAGCCTAAGGCCTTATGCTCCTTCACCAAAACTCTCCAGCTCTCAACTCCTTTCATATGTTCATTAAAAGCCACATTTATGATCAAGATTTAGATTATTTGTTTTAATATTCTCTTTTCTGGATCCTTGTCAAGTTTCATTTGGTAAGGCTTTTATGAGGTGCCTTGAGAGGTTTTATTATTCTTTGTTAATACCCAATATTTTTGTCACAGTATCTTTCAAAGTGGGTGTCCAGTTGAATTGGGGTAATACAGTGGCTCAGTGGTTAGTTCTGCTGCCTCACAGTGCTAGGGACCCGGGTTCGGTTCTAGCCTCAGGTGACTGTCTGTGTGGAGTTTGCACATTCTCCTTTTGTCTATGTGGGTGTCATCTGAGTGCTCCTCTGTCATCCCACATATGCAAGTTAGGTGGATTGTGCAGGCTGTGTGGGTTAGCCATCGGAAATGCAGGGTTACAGGTATTGGGTAGGAGGCTTTTCAGAGGGTTGGTGTGGACTTGATGCACTGAATGGCCTGCTTCTACAGTGTAAGGATTCTATTTGAAAAAATATGAAACACTAGCATTCAACAATATTTTAATTGCTATCAGAATATAAAATTCGAGATGGACAATAAATGCTGGCCTATCTTGAGTTAGCTGCATTTCATGAATGAATACACTAAAAACAAAAGATATTAATTACATTCAATCTTGGCCTTGGAATCCTGCAAAGTATCTTACAACCAATCATTTTGTTCTGAAGCTCAACCCTTGTGATCCTTTAGTCAAATTCAGTTTGCAGGTGGTAACATCCAAGAGTTCATTGAGGGAGGAATATTGGCCAAGACACTGGGAAACCATCTGCTGTTTTGTCAAAGACAGCCACTTACTCTTCTACATCCATCTGAAACACTGAAGTAAGCAAATGGGATTTCATTTGATCCGTCATCCAAATTTACAGCAACTTATTTCAAGCTGTGATGAACACTTCATGTTGCACATGTCCTGCTATGCTAATCCAAAATGTATTCTCTCCAATCTGAGTTCTTTTTAGTTGCTTTGTCTTCCCTCTTGGATGAAGTAGAATTCATGGTAGAGACAGGGGAACTGGTAGATGTGGTGTACTTGGAATTCCAAACGTCATTTGAAAAGTTGCCACATGGATGATTAATACACAAAGTAAGAGCACATAATTTAATGGATAAAGGATTGGTTAGCTAATAAGAGGCAGAGAGTCAAGATATATGATCCTTTTTCAACTTTCCAAACTTTAGTGGAATGTCACAAAAGGATCTCAAATATTTAAAATCTATGTCAATGATTTTGATGAAAGGATAGAAAGCATGATGGCTACTTTTGCTGATGACACCAAGATAAATAAGGAAGTCAGTTGTCCAAAGGAGGTAGAGAGTCCGATTATGGGTATAGACAGGTTAAGTGAAGCATGGAGTATAGCATGAGTGATATGAATTTGTTCATTTTGGCAAGAAGATGAGAAAAGCAGTCTACTATTTACTGGACTGAGATTGCAAAACTTTGGAACAGAGGGATCTGGGAGTACTAGTACGTGAACCACAGAATGTTAGTATGTGGGTACAGCAAATGATAAAGAAGGCAAATAAGAAGTTGTTTGTTGCAAATGGAATATAAAAGTAGGGAGGTTTTACTGGAAATTCACAGGGTGTTGGCAAGATTGCATCTGGAGTATTATGAACAGTTTTGGTTTCCTTATTTGAAAAAAAATTGTAATTGTTTTAATAGTAGATCAGAGAATTCCTGATGAATGGTTTTTGCCGGAAATTTTGATTTTCCTGCTCTTCGGCTGCTGTCTGACCTGCTGTGCTTTTCCAGCACCACTCTGATTGAGACTCAAGCAGTGAATGGCTTACCTTAGAAGGTGAGGTCGAACAGGTTGGGTTTGTATCCAATGGAGTTTATGGAAATAAGAGGTGATCTGATTGAACTATCTTAGTGCAGAAAGAGGCCAGTTGGACCAAGAATGCATATCGTCGACATGTTGAGCACCTTTTGATTCAAGTATTTATCATAAGATCAGGGAAGGAGGCCATTTGCTCTTCCCACTGAAGTGCATCATGCCCACACCCACCCCTCCTATCCGATACCCACATTTAGCATGGCCAATCCACCTAAACTGCATCTCTTTGGACTGTGAGAGGAAACTGGAACACCCAGGGGAAACCCACATAGACACAGGGAGAATGTGCAAATTCCACACAGACAGTCACCCAAGGCTGGAATTAAACCTGGGTTCCTGGTGCTGGGACGCAGTGCTGGTGCTGAGCCACCATGCTGTCCTTGACCGCACATAATAGAATGGCGAATGTTTCCTGTAGTGGGGAAAACAAAACCTAGGGGACATACTTTAAGAATATGCAATATCCCTTTTAAAACTGAGATAAGGAGATTTCTTTTCCTCCCAAACTGGACGTTACAGTGTGGAGTTTTCCTTTCCAAAATGTTTCAGAGGCTTAAATAAATTCAAAGTTGGATTAAGAGGATTTCTGAGGTTATGGGGTCCAGATGGGAAGGTGGAACTGAGACTATTCAGATCTGCCAGAGCAGATCCATCCAGATAATCCCAAATTTAGCTCAGTCACCTTTCAAATAATAGACAAAAATCGGAGAATTGAGTATACTGAATATTTTCACTGCCTGAAAGGTTAGCAGAAGAAGTAACCCCATATCATCATTAAAAGGTACTTGCATAATTGATTGAAGTGTCATGAGCCACAGGCTATGGATCATGAACTGGGATTCAGCTGGAAGGTGAGTTAAAAGAACAAAAGGGAAATACAGCACAGGAACAGGCCCTTTGGCCCTCCAAACCTGTGCCGATCAACATGTCTGAACTAAAGTAAAAAACAAACTTTCTGCCATTATTCGGTCCATGTCCCTCTATTCCCTCCCTATTCATGTAACCATCCAGGTGCCTCTTAAAGGTTGCCAACATACCTGCTTCCACACTTCTGACAGTGCATTCCAGGCTCTGAGCATATCCTGTGTGAAAAGCTTCCCTCACACATCTCCCTGAAACATGCCCCCTCTCACCTTGAACCTGTGCCCCTTTGTAATTGAAACTTCAACCCTGGGAAAAAGCCTCTGCTATCCACCCTATCTATGCCTCTCATAATTGTGTAGACCTCTATCAGGTCTCCTCTCAACCGTCACCTTTTCAGTGAAATCAATCCCAGGCTTTTTAACCTTTCCTCGTGGCCAATGCCCTTGAGACCAGGCACCATCCTGGTGAACCTTCTCTGCACTCTCTCCAAATCTTCCACGTCCTTCTGATAATGTGGTGATCAAAACTGCACACAATATTCCAAATGCGGCCTAACAAGGGCTTCATGTAGCTGCAATATGAGTTGCCAACTCTTCTACTCCATGCCGCGGCTGAAGAAGACAGGCATGACTTATGCCTTCTTAATCACCTTGGCCATCTGTGTTACTACTTTAGGGAATTGTGGACCTGCACATCCAGATCTGACTGTATGTTAATGTTCCTAATGTTCTGTCATTTACAGTATAAGTCACACCTAAATTTGATCCTCCAAAATGCATCACCTCACATTTGTCTGGACTAACCTCCATCTGCCATTTCTGTGTACAAGTCGTCAGTCTGTCCATATCCTGTTGTATCTTCTCACAATCGTCGGCACTATCACCAACTCCACCAATCTTCTTGTGATCTGCAAACTTCCTGATCAGACCACCCACGTTTTCTCCAGATCATTTATATATACTACAAACAACAGAGGACCCAAGACTGATCCCTGTGGAACAGCACTAGTTACCGGTCTCCATTCTGAAAAAACAAATTCTTCCACTGCTACCTTCTGTCTTCTGCGACCAAGCCAGCTTTGTATCCATCTGGCCAGCCTACTGGGAATCCCATGTGATCTTAGTTTTTGCACCAATCTGCCGTGCGGGATTTTATCAAATCCCATACTAAAGTCTGTATAAACTACATCCACAGCCCTTACCTCATCAATTATCTTTGTCACCTCTTCAAAAAATTCAATCTGATTGGCGAGACATAACCATCCCTATACAAAACCTGTTGGCTAGCACGGACATGATCAGCCAAATGGCCTGCTTCCCTGCTGTAAATTCCTGTGATTCTATGATTTTATGATAATATTTGAATCACAAGGAGCTCAACATGTCAATGATGATACAGTCTTGTTGAAAAAAGAGGTCAACTATCCACCTTATCTTCAGTTTCAGGTTATTACAGATTCAAAGACAGCAACTCTGGCTTTCAGTGGGCAGATATTTCAACCTGCGTGAATAAAGCGATCTAGAATAATACCAACATCACCTGTAGTCTAATTACTCTTTGTCAGAACACATCACAAAGTAGCAGGTTTTGACTCAGGATGGAGGTGATGACAAGTACCGCACTGGTAAAGTGTGCATGGTGTTAATTGGAAAACATCGATCTTCCAGCTGCTGCCTCATGCCCACGTTTCGCAGATTTTGCAGCTAGATGAAGGGAAAAAAAATAAATTTCACAGCAGATTGGGTGACACAATAAATTAAAAACACCATCTCTCCACCTTCAATAACTGGGTTTTAATACCATCCAGGCTGGTGGCATGAATTTCTCCTGGCTTTAATGAGCTTTCAGGATTTTGTTAATGAAATTAGTTTGGGCAGACTGAACCAGTTCCCAGTGAATACGAGTCCAAAGCAGAAAACTAGCCGTCTCTCAGAACTAATTGGTACTGTTGTTGAACTCTATTATAATAATTTGTTGGCGCCCACTTCATTGAATTTATTGTGTCCAACATGAGTTGGACAGAAGGAAACCATGTACAGCTTTTTAAATAGACATGAACCGCACAGTTTACACTTAAGTCACTGTTCAGACGACAAGAAACAAATTACAACACTGCCATTTATGTGCAAGGACTATTTTAATCATTTTTTTTCTTGGTGAGCACAGTATTGACATATTTTCTAAGGTTCATTTCTGAGTTATTTAAATCTACTTAAAATTTGTGGAGTTGATGTGGGAGATGCCATACATTCCCATAATTATTCATTTTATGTTTTCATGAAGGAAACCTTTACATTTTACCTTCGCATCCCATAAAAGGCCTCACAAGGAGTAGGCTTAGAGCTATTATTAAAGATGAGACAACCTTAACTACAGAAACCTCTCCCGATTATACATTTAAAAATTTTTGTGTTGGCCAATATGGATTATATGGTTCTCTTATTGGGTGCAGCATTTAATTGCCTAATATTTCTTCCCGAGTTTCACATTCCTTCTTTCAACACAAATTATCTACATTTGGGCTTCATGTGAAAGACAGGCGATGGCCTTGGGGTTTTGTCACTATATGATTAATTCAGGGACCCAGATAAAGTTCTGGGAATTGCAATTGAGGCTGCCATGGCAGATGGTGGACTGTGACTGCAATTATAAAAATTTGGAATTAAAGGCTTAATAATGATCATTAAATACCAGTGTCAATCAGAACACAGAACTATACAGGAACAGGCCCTTCGGCCCACAATATTTCGCCAAACGTGACGACAAATTTAACTAATCCCTTCTGCCTGCCCTTGTTCCTCCAATTATCCCTCCAATCCAGACACATTTGCCTCTACGTTATGAATACTGATAGAATGGTTCAGCGACTTTTCCAACTCTTGGTTGATCAAAACCAAAGTGTCCTTTTTCAAAAAAAAAGCAATTGCTTCTTTAAGTTGATGAGTATTTAACTGTGAAAGTGCAATGACTGTAAAAGTCATGCAACCAGTTTTTCTTGTAAGTTGAAAAAGACGGGGAATAGAGCCAATTGATGCACTGAGAGAGGAGGGACTCAGAATGGGCTCCATTTATTCTGCTCACTTTCAGTCAATAAACAGAGTTCTTTAGTTTCATACATTTGTGTTCTCAAATTCTATCTTTGATGATGTCGATTTAAAAAGAGACGCGCAACAAACTCTCCAAAGTTTCAATCAGGAATTTTTTTTGCAGCTTGGCATCGAGACATTAGCTCCACATGTCCACACTCATGTAAGAATGATACAGGAAATGAAGGTTTTACAGCTATGTATATTAAAAACTGAAGTGTAGATGTTAATTCAGCTTAATGTCAGAATCCAGTCTGGACTCCTTCACTCAGGAGTTACCAGTTCAAGTGTGTCCAAATGGTTGCCAGCAGGAGCTGTAGAATTCCTTTCAAGTTGTAGATGATGCAGCAAAAAGATATTTGTAAACAGGAAACCAGTCCACATTGCAGTAAAATACATGGATCTTCTGGAATTAAGTTTCGAGCAGACTTGGACTTGGAGCAGCCTTAGGTATCAGCTTGGAGCCTTGCTTTCTGTGAATAATGTTATAGATAGACTGGACATTCAAAGCAGTCTAAAACCAGTGTAGCAGTACTATGAGTTTAAGAGGTGTATTTTGTCCTTTTTATAAAATAAAAAAAAAGTTGAGACAGAGGTGATGATCAGTCTACTCAGAGCCAATAGTGTAATCAATTTGTGAGACTTTGTTTTTTTTAAAATTTGGAACAATAGAAGCAGCCTGAATGGGTGGGGTCAAACTCCTGCAGAACCAGGATGTTTAATTTTAGTTTTTCAATAGCAGTTGCTGTTGGGGTCTTGAAACTGGGTTTGGAAGCTGAAGTACATCTCTCCTTCCTACTCTCTCTCTCTCTCTCCCTCAGAGCTTTCTCTTGATTTTTTTTTCCCTAGACTGAAGAACTGCATGTAAGACAACTTATTGTACTGAACTTGCCTTTGACAAGGTTGTGATTACAGGACATTATTATATTGGAACAGTTATTGTTTAGCCACTAAATAATCTATTATATCGTTAAATTTTCCAATATGGTTAAGTTATTCCAATTTCTCTTTCTTTTCTTGCATTTTAACTATAATGTTTGAGTCAAGTTTATTTTGCATCAGGACCAACTTTGACCAATTGAATTACAAGGATGTTGCCAGGGTTGGAGGATCTGAGCTACAGGGAGAGGCTGAACAGGCTGGGGCTGTTTTCCCTGGAGCGTCGGAGGCTGAGGGGTGACCTTATAGAGGTTTACAAAATTATGAGGGGCATGGATAGGATAAATAGGCAAAGTCTTTTCCCTGGGGTCAGGGAGTCCAGAACTAGAGGGCATAGGTTTAGAATGAGAGGGGTAAGATATAAAAGAGACCTAAGGGGCAACTTTTTCACACAGAGGGTGGTATGTGTATGGAATGAGCTGCCAGAGGAAGTGGTGGAGGCTGGTACAATTGCAACATTGAAGATGCATTTGGATGGGTATATGAATAGGAAGGGATTGGAGGGATATGGGCCGGGTGCTGGCAGGTGGGACTAGATTGGGTTGGGATATCTGGTCGGCATGGATGGGTTGGACCGAAGGGTCTGTTCCCATGCTGTACATCTCTATGACTCTATAACTGGGATGTAATGCTTGGCACTTGCCTTTAAAATAAGAAAAAGGCTATCTTCTTAATATATTTTGAGGGGGCTTGGTCTAGTCCTGATGAAGGGTTTATGACCAAAACGTGAACTGTCTGCTCCTTTGATGCTGGCTGACTTGTTGTGCTTTTCCAGCACTACACGTTTTGACTCTGATCCATAACACAAAGGCTTGGAATAGAACAATTAAAAATTTCACAAACTACAGGAGCCATGTAATGTTGCCCATGTATGGGTCAATTAAATTGAGTTCAGATTAGATTGCTGTGCATCTCAACAAAATTCATTGTTTACTCCAGAAAGTAGATGATGACTGTCAGCACTTTTGCAAGAATAATGAATTTTAATGGATCTACCTTTTTGTCAGTGCAGGCTTAGACACAGAAGGTCACAACATGCATTCAATGTCTTGCAGCGTTTGCAGTGACCAGGGTGACCTAGTTAACTTTGTCCTTGTAATTGCTCTTGGAAGCTTCTCAACCATAGCCAACATGTGAATCATCTGATCTGTAGTGACCATTTTGAACTAACAGAACTCATTTTATAATTAAACAAGAAAATACAGATATTCAAAACAATTTAGGATTCTGTCATATTATATGGACAAGGCAATTGATCTTAATATTTGTTAAGAACAATGTATAACTTCACGTTTAATTTATATTTTTGCACTTTTGAATGTTCAAAACCAGGGGATGGAAATAGGAGCGTGGTTTATTTCAGTTTTTTTAGTTTAGAGTTTTTTTGTGGGCTGGTGTCAGAGTCTGGAAGCCTGTTGTTTACATAACTTTAACTTGAAAAGCTGGGATAACAGTTTAGTGCATTACTAAAAACAGGAAAATCTAGGGTTTAATTTAGAGAAACAAGAAGACAGAAGAATCCAGAAAGTGGGTGGAGGTTACACTGTTCAGTTCCCTGGTTAGAAATCTGGCAAGAAAAACGAGGGGTGATAGATATAGGACAGATGTCAGGGGTAGTTTCATTACTCAGAGAGTAGTAGGGGTATGGAATGCCCTGCCTGCAACAGGACGGTTTAGATTAGAGTGGCGCTGGAAAGGCATAGCAGGTCAGGCAGCATCCGAGGAGCAGGAAAATTGACGTTTCAAGCAAAAGCCCTTCATGATTTTCCTGCTCCTCGGATGCTGCCTGACCTGCTGTGCCTTTCCAGCACCACTCTAATCTAAACTCTGGTTTCCAGCATCTGCAGTCCTCACTTTTGCCTTGCCTGCAACAGCAGTAGATTTGCCAATTTTAAGGACATTTGACCAGTCAGTAGATAAACATACGGTTGAAAATGGAATAGTGTAGGTTAGATGGACTTCTGATCGGTTTCTCAGGTTAGCACAACATTGAGGGCCAAAGGGCCTGTACTGCACTGTAATGTTCTATGTTCTATGTTCTAAAACTTCTGAAAATAGAATTCAGGGAATTTGTGTGTCTTCCCAGAAAGTAAGTTTGCAGCTTACTGTAAATGTCCCTTAGAGATATACCAGTTGAAGGAAAATAACATTGAATGAATGCACAGAGATTTGCTGAAAGGAAACAGGTTACAGCTACACAGCCTGAGTGAGGAGACTCAGTGTGGAAATAATGGTGATCCTTTGCTGAGGATTGGGATTTTGGAAGGATACTGTTGGAAATAAAGGAATAGTATGAACTTGATTATTTTCTAGTGTCTGTAGATCATAAAATCATAAAATATAGGAGCAAAATTAGGTCACTGAGCCCATTGAGTCTGCTTCAGCATTCGATCATGGCTGATATGTTTCTCGACCCCATTCTTCTGCCTCCTCCCTGTAACCCTTGATCCCCTTTCTAATCAAGAACCTATCTATCTGTTTTAAGTACTCAATGACTCAGCCTCCACAGTCCTTCTGCAGCAATGATTTCCACAGATTCACCACCCTCTGGCTGAAGAAATTCCTCCTCATCTCAATTCTAAAGAGTCATCCCTTCACTCTAAGGTGGTGTCATCAGGTAGTGGAGTATTTTCAACTTTTTTGTATCTAATGTGATACAGCTCACGTTTTTTTTTGTTTAGTAGCTTTTTCATTCTTTGTGATTAAAGTACACTAGCAGCCTCCTGTGTGTGGTTTAAAAAAAAAATTAACCTTTATGGTTAAACAACAAAGTTAAAATCGAACAAGCAAGGGATCCAATTTCCTGATGAAGGGCTTTTGCCCAAAATGTCGGTTTTCCTGCTCCTCGGATGCCGCCTGACTGGCTGTGTTTTTCCAGCCCCACTCTAATCTGGACTCTAATCTCCAGCATCTGCAGTACTCACTTTTGCCTAGAAGATCCAATTTGTCCAGTATCAATGTCAGTCAGCATCATAACAGAGTTGTAGCTCTTGCAGTATCAAGTTCCTTGATCTTAAGAAATGTTTGTACATCCTTTAAGTAATGAATAAATAGATGTTCTGGCCAGAGGAAAAGGAGAGTGTCAGTGAAGTATATCACACAGGTTGGAATTTAAAAGTGATTTTGACTATTGTTAAGAGTTCTGAGAGTAAAAGCTGCAATAGTGGATTATTTCCCATCTTTGACTAAGTCTAAGCGAAGGCAGTTAGCAGACAAACTGAAGGTAGAAATAAAAGCTTGGTCTCATATGGACAATATGATTACAGTGATTACCCATCATTTAGGGTTAAAAGGAGAGAAACTTGAAAGAAATTTGTGACAGCCAGACTTCATAGAACATAGAACATAGAAGAATACAGCGCAGTACAGGCCCTTCGGCCCTCGATGTTGTGCCGATCTAAGCCCACCTAACCTACACTAGCCCACTATCCTCCATATGCCTATCTACTGCCCGTTTAAATGCCCATAAAGAGGGAGAGTCCACCACTGCTACTGGCAGTGCATTCCATGAACTCACGACTCGCTGAGTAAAGAACCTACCCCTAACATCTGTCCTATACCGACCCCCCCTTAATTTAAAGCTATGCCCCCTCGTAATAGCTGACTCCATACGTGGAAAAAGGTTCTCACGGTCAACCCTATCTAAACCTCTAATCATCTTGTACACCTCTATCAAGTCACCCCTAAACCTTCTTTTCTCCAATGAAAACAACACCAAGTGCCTCAGCCTTTCCTCATACGATCTTCCTACCATACCAGGCAACATCCTGGTAAACCTCCTCTGCACCAGTTCCAGTGCCTCCACATCCTTCCTATAGTATGGCAACCAAAACTGCACACAATACTCCAGGTGCGGCCGCACCAGAGTCTTATACAACTGCAACATGATTTCAGGACTCCGGAACTCAATTCCTCTACCAATAAAAGCTAGTACGCCATATGCCTTCTTCACCGCACTATTTACCTGGGTGGCAACTTTCAAAGATCTGTGTACATGGACACCAAGATCCCTCTGCTCATCCACACTACCAAGTATCCGACCATTAGCCCAGTACCCCATCTTTTTGTTACTCTTACCAAAGTGAATCACCTCACACTTAGTTACATTGAACTCCATTTGCCACCTTTCTGCCCAGTTCTGCAGCTTATCTATATCCCGCTGTAACCTGCCACATCCTTCCTCACTGTCAACAACTCCTCCGACTTTCGTATCATCCGCAAACTTGCTCACCCAACCTTCTAGCCCCTCCTCCAGGTCATTTATAAAAATGACAAACAGCAATGGTCCCAAAACAGATCCTTGCGGAACACCGCTAGTAATGGCACTCCAAGATGAACCTTTACCATCAACTACTGCCCTCTGTCTTCTTCCAGCCAGCCAATTCCTAATCCAAACCTCCAACTCACCCTCAATGCCATACCTCTGTATTTTTTTAAGTAGCCTACCATGGGGAACCTTATCAAACGCCTTACTAAAATCCATATACACCACATCTACCGCTTTCCCCTCGTCCACCTCCTTAGTCACCTTCTCAAAGAATTCAATAAGGTTTGTGAGGCACGACCTGCCCTTCACAAAACCATGCTGACTATCCTTGATCACAGTATTCCTATCTAGATGTTCATAAATCCTATCCCTTACAATTCTCTCTAAGACTTTGCCCACAACAGAAGTGAGACTCACCAGCCTATAGTTACTAGGGTTATCCCTACTCCCCTTCTTGAACAAGGGAACCACATTTGCTAGCCTCCAGTCTTCTGGCACTACTCCTGTAGACAACAAGGACATAAAAATCAAGGCCAATGGCTTTGCAATCTCCTCCCTTGCTTCCCAGAGAATCGTAGGATAAATGCCATCAGGCCCAGGGGACTTATCTATTTTCACCCTTTCCAGAATTTCCAACACCTCTTCCCTACATACCTCAAAGCCATTCATTCTATTTAATTGTGACTCAGTATTCACATTGGCAACAATGTCCTGTTCCTGAGTGAATACTGACGAAAAGTGTCTCCCCAATCTCTTCAGCCTCCACACGCAACTTCCCACTACTATCCTTGACTGGACCTATTCCTACCCTAGTCATTCATTTATTCCTGACATACCTATAGAAAGCCTTAGGGTTTTCCCTAATCCTACCAACTAAGGATCTTTCATGTCCCCTCCTTGCTGCTCTTAGCTCTCTCTTCAGATCCTTCCTGGCTACCTTATAACTCTCAATCGCCCCAATTGAACCTTCACGCCTCATCTTTACATAGGCCACCCTCTTCCATTTAACAAGGGATTCCAATTCCTTATTAAACCACGGCTCCCTCACACGACCCTTTCCTCCTTGCCTAACAGGTACATACTTATCAAGGACACTCAATAGTTGCTCCTTGAACAAGCTCCACATAGCAATTACGCCCTTGCCTTGAAGCCTACTTTTCCAAGCCACGGATCCTAAGTCATGCCTCACTGCATCATAATTTCCCTGCCCCCAGCTATAACTCTTGCCCTGCAGTGCACACTTATCCCTCTCCATCACTAGAGTAAAAGTCACCGAATTGTGGTCACTGTCCCCAAAGTGTTCACCTACTCTAATTCTAACACCTGGCCTGGTTCGTTACCCAGAACCAAATCCAGTATGGCCTCACCTCTTGTTGGCCTAGCTACATATTGTGTCAGGAAACCCTCCTGCACACATTGGACAAACACCGACCCATCTAACGAACTCGAGCTATAGCTTTCCCAGTCAATATCAGGAAAGGTAAAGTCCCCCATAACAACCACCCTATTACTTTCACTCTTCTCCTGAATCATCCTCGCAATCCTTTCTTCTACGTTTCTAGGACTATTAGGAGGCCTGTTAAAAAACTCCTAAGCAGGGTGACCTCACTTTTCCTATTCCTAACCTCAGCCCAAACTACCTCAGATGGTGAGTCTTCATCCATCGTCCTTTCCACCGCTGTAATACGATCTTTGACAAGCAATGCCACACCTCCCCCTCTTTTACCCCCACCTCTGACCCTACTAAAACATTTAAACCCTGGAACCTGCAACAGCCAATCCTGTCCCTGTTCTACCCATGTCTCCGTAATAACCACAACATCGAAGTCCCAGGTACCAACCCACGCTGCAAGTTCACCTACCTTATTTTGTATACTTCTTGCATTGAAGTATACACACTTCAAGCCACTTTCCTGTTTACAGGCACCCTCCTTTGAGAGTGATGCCATGTTCCTAACCTCCCTACCCTCCAGGTCCTGCACCCTAAAGCTACAGTCTAGGTTCCCATGCCCCTACAGAGTTAGTTTAAACCCCCCCCCCAAAAGCACTAGCAAACCTCCCGCCAAGGATACTGGTGCCCCTCAGGTTCAGGTGTAGACCATCCTGTTTATAGAGGTCCCACCTTCCCCAGAAAGAACCCCAGTTATCCAAATACCGGAATCCCTCCCTCCTGCACCATCCCTGTAGCCACGCATTTAACTGTTCTCTATCCCTATTCCTCGACTCTCTATCATGTGGCACGGGTAACAAACCAGAGACAACAACTCTGTTCGTTCTAACTCTGAGCTTCCAACCTAGCTCCCTGAAAGCCTGCCTAACATCCTCAGCCCTCCTCCTACCTATGTCATTGGTGCCAATGTGGACCACGACTTCGGGCTGCTCCCCCTCTCCCTTAAGGACCCGGAAAACACGATCAGAGGCATCACGTACCCTTGCACCTGGGAGGCAACATACCAAACGTGAGTCTCTCTTGCCCCCACAAAACCGCCTATCTGTGCCCCGAACTATCGAGTCCCCAATTACTATTGCTCTGCTCTTCTCCACCCTTCCCTTCTGAGCAACGGGGACAGGCTCCGTGCCAGAGGCCTGAGCCCCCATTATTTACCCCTGGTAATCCGTCCCCCGCACAAGTATCCAAAACGGTATACTTGTTCTTGAGGGGAACGGCCGCAGGGGGTCCCTGCACTGGCTGCTTCCTCCCAGTTCCCCTCACTGTCACCCATCTGTCTGCAGTCTTTGGAGTTACTACTTCCCTAAAGCTCCGATCTATGAACCCCTCTGCCTCCCGAATGATCCTAAGTTCATCCAACTCCAGCTCCAGTTCCCTAACACGGTCTTGGAGGAGCTGGAGATGGGTGCACTTCCTGCAAGTGTAATCAGCAGGGACATCCATGGCATCCCTCACCTCAAACATGTTGCAAGAGGAACATTGCACTGCCTTCACTGCCATCCCTCTAAAAGTAACCTTTTTTTAAAAAAAAAAATGGGTCTAAAGAATAGAACAAGCAAAATGCAGCACTTACCTACTTACCACAACGGGTCTTATTATTAGGTTAGAGGAGGAGGGCGGGTGGGAGACACTACCTCTGTAGTGCCTCGGGTTCTTCTCCTGCGTGCTTTTAAAGGGAAATAACCTACCCGACTGCCCCTCTGGTCTTCGTCACTTCCCCCTGCTGCTCCCGCTCTTTCTGTAAAGAGAAAAAAAAACACCGTTGCCCGCTACCGGTAAGTAATTTTAAAACAAACTGTCTCGCCTTAGCTGTAGCCTTCCGGGTTCCTTTACACTCTGCTGCTGCTCGCACTCAAAATCATTGAGATTCATCTACAAATTAGATAAAACCTTGTGTTGGCTGAAGAAGAATAGAAATGGAAAATTAGAGTAAAAAGAGAAGTAAAGAGAAATGGAAAGAGAAATAAAAATAGGGAAGCTTGAATTGACGAGAGAAGAGAAAGAGAAATGGAAAGGGAAGTTGAAATAAAAAAAAACACTTGCACTTCAGAGAGGGTAACTCTAGTTCCATTGAGGAATATGATTGAAACAACAATCTTTGTTTTCTCCCTAAATTTATAGGAGATGGACTTGAAACATCTCCTATAGGTATTTTAAAGGATAGCTATAAATATGAAGTGATCAAAACATGTTTGGTTCTTAATATTACAGAGTGTCCCGATAGGCAGCTATGAATGTGTAAACCAATCCATCCATCTGAAGTCCAGTCTTCAGATTATGAAGCTCTTAAAAAGGCATTACTTAAGCTTATCCCTGAAGATGATCAATTAAAATAATAAAATTGCTCCAACTCCCACTCTTATATTTAGAGTTATAGAGGTTTACAGCATGGAAACAGGCCCTTTGGCCCAATGTATCCATGCCACCCAGTTTTCATAATTAATCTAGTCCCATTTGCCCACTTCTAGTCCATGTCCCTCCATATCTATCCCAGCCACGTAGTTCTCCAAACGTTTTTCAAGTGATGAAAATGGACTTGTCTCTACCACTACCTCTGGCAGCCCGTTCCAGACACTTAGCACCCTCTGTGTGAAAAAAGTGTCCCTCTGCACCTTTTTGTATCTTTCCCCTCTCACCTTAAACCTATGCCCTCTAGTTTTAGACCCCCTTACTATGGGAAAAGTGTCACCCCTCATTCTCCTACGCTCCAGGGAAAAAAGTCTCAGCCTCTCCTGATAGCTGAAACTTTCCTTTCCAGGCAGCAGCCTAGTGAATGTTTTCTGCATTCTTTCTAATTCAATAATACTCTTTCTATAGTTAGAACTGAACACAGTACTCCAAATGGGCGGCACGGTGGTGGGCGGCACGGTGGTTAGCACTGCTGCCTCACAGCGCCAGCGACCCGGGTTCAATTCCCGCCTCAGGCGACTGACTGTGTGGAGTTTGCACGTTCTCCCCGTGTCTGCGTGGGTTTCCTCCGGGTGCTCTGGTTTCCTCCCACAGTCCAAAGATGTGCAGGTCAGGTGAATTGGCCATACTAAATTGCCTATAGTGTTAGGTAAGGGGTAAATGTAAAATGTAGGGGTAGGGGTATGGGTGGGTTGCGCGTCGGCGGGTCAGGGTGGAGTTGTTGGGCCGAAGGGCGTGTTTCCACACTGTAATGTAATCTAATCTAATCTAAAAAATGTGGCCTTCCCAATGCCATATACAGCTGTTAAAAATCACACAACACCAGGTTATAGACCAACAGGTTTATTTGGAAGTGTAAGCTTTCAGAGTGCTGCTGTCCAAAAGCAAGTGCTTCAAAACAAACCTGTTGGACTATAACCTGGTGTTGTGTGATTTTTAACTTTGCCCACCCCAGTCCCTCCTCATCATTGTACAACTGTAGCAAGACAACAGGATTTGAACCTGGGTCCCCAGGACATTACCCGACTCTCTGAATTAATAGTCAAGTGAAAATACCACTAGGTCATCACCTCCTTTGGTAGAAGGGTAAAGTGGATGACTCTTTACACTTTATGGAATGTGGGAGGGCATTAACCTTCTTGTAGCCCCGATGGGTATTTTTCCAGAACATGGGCACTGCTGTGAATTGAAGGGCAAAGTTGGATCTGTCAGACAGAGTCTGGGAATGTGGTCTCTTCTTGTGGTTCTGAGGAATGAGGATGGGTCTCTTCTGCACGTCACCATCCACCCTGACCTTTAGGTCCTTGTTTGCAGAGGCTGGAGTTAATTTGACTTCTGTTCACCATCTCCTGGCCAACTCTTGAGAAACAGGAACAATGCACGGTGGCTCTGGGCAGCAGCACTTGCCCTGGTGCACACTTGTGTTTTCAACATTTTGCTGACACCAGGAGACCCCAGCAGTAATGGGAGGGAAGCTAGGGTTAGCAGGCACCATTGAGATATAGTATGCAGCTGATGAGGTGAGGTATGGAGAATAGTGTTTGAAACCTTGCTCAGGCTCTCAGAGAGAAATCCTCATGAAATTGGTTGAAACTAACGCTTACCCAATTTCTGGTAAAATTCAGCCTCGACATGTTCTTTTCTCACTGTTACTCACTCACACACTCTCTCTCTGTACTCTACACTCTCTGCACAAGGATGTGCCGGCCAGGTGAATTGGCCATGTTAAATTGCCCATAGCATTAGTCAGAGGGAGGTGGTTTGCTCTTAGGAGGGCCTGTTTCCACACTGTAGGGAATCTAATCATAAGCCCATTGTCTTCTCTGATGCACTTGCTTTGGAAAAGCAGATTCTTTTAAAACAAAGGATTAATTTACTACCATACGATCTATATCCTTAATCTTGACAATTACCAAATATGAATACAGCATGATGGGAAATCTGTGTTCCAGCTCATCGATTATGTTAACTATCAGTCATCATTAAACCGTATATTTGAGATGACAACTTCTCTACCAACCAGAATTCGCATGCCAACTAATCACCGATCGACTCTCATACAGTATAAATGCTGTTTCCATTTCCTCTGTCGTTTCCTGCAAATTAGCCTGATGTGTGTCAGATGAAAAGTTGGAACAAAATGCATCATATTTCAGCAATTTTCAAATGATCATTGTTTATACTTTCATAGCTTACTGCATTATCTGAATGATCCCCCTGTGTAGACCCGCCTAGGGTTCAATGTTCAAAGTGTTAAATTTTGCAGATCGATCCCACCTTTTTGTACCCACCTACATAAAGATTCTGTCTGGATGACTGTGTGTAGTTAAGTGGTCAGACTATTCATACTCGTAAGTTGATTGCAGTGGTGACCCAGATCCAGGAAGCATGATTTACAAGGAGAAATTTACCCTTTTAAATATCACCGTTCAGGTCACTTAAAAATGCTGTTGTCATCCACTCAATTAATAAAGTGATTTTTGATTAAAAGAAGACTTTAATCACAATGTAGTGTATATTTTATTCCGTTTCCTGATTACAAAAACTTATTTTAACGTATTTCCCTTGTACATATTAAACTAAATATACTACATGTTGACTAATATTCTGATATAGAGATTTAACTTTTCATTTAGATGCGAAGATTACTTTTATATGGGCACAGGGTGTAATTGGAGATCCTCATGCACTAGCAGGACAATATAGATCTTTGGCTAAACACTGCACATAACATTATTGATTGGAAAATAATAGACATTGTTCACTCAAGTTTCTGGTTTGTTAAACTTGTAAAATATTCTGCTGATTTTCTCTGCATTCTTCCATCCTATATTCTTTCTCACCTTTCCTCCTTTCTTTCAGCTTTGTACATAAAGAGGTGGTATCCGTGAATGTGACCATGAAGCTCTCAAATTGGTGTAAGCACACAGCTGCTTTCGTCATGTCAAAATAGCAAAATGCTGCAGAATTTGAAAATCTGAAGTGAAAGCAGAAACCGCTGGAAATACTCAGCACCCATCAACGGGGAGAGAAACGCAGTCATAGAATCATAGAATGTTGTAATTGTACCCACATCCACAACTTCCTTTGGCAGTTCATTCCACACACGAATCACTCCCTATGTAAAAAACATTACCCCTCATCTACTTTTTAAAATCTTTCACCTCTCATCTTAAAAATATGCCCTAGTTTTGAACTCCCCCACCCTCGGGAAAAGACTCTTGCTATTTACCTTATTTTTGCTTCTCATCATTTTATAAAAATGTATCTGTTTCTATCACCTTCCCTGACAACGTGTTCTAGGCACTGACCAACCTCTGTGTAAAAAGACTTGCCTCACACATCTTTAAATATCTCCCCTTGCACCTATGTCTTCTAGTATTTGATATTCCCACCTTTGAAAAAAGATGCTAGCTATCCACTCTATCAGTGCCTCTCTTAACTTTATACACTTCTATCAGGTTGGCCTTAAGCCTCTGAGGCTCCAGGGAAAACAATCCAAGTTTGTCCAAACTTTCCTTATCAATCATGCACTCCAAACTAGGTATTATCCTGGTAAATCTCTTTTGTATCTTCTCCAAAGCCTTACCATTTTTTGCTGTAGTGCAGTGACCAGAATTTCACACAATCCTAGAACATGGGCTGAGTAGAAAGGATCTACATTCTTTCCTAAAACTTGCAATGGCGAAGTCCAACTGTGCTCGAGATATGACTGCATTGATTTCCACCTTTAATAGAAAAAGATGAAATTGTTGGATAACAGAAACCAGGAGCTTGCTTATTTCAGTCAATGTGCACTGTGACCTGAGAAAAGAGAGGGATCAGTTAGTTACTGATATAGTAGCCTCACTGTAATTGTGTACAGTTCTGGTCCCCATATTTCGCGAAGGATGTGGAAGCATTGGAAAAGGTGCAGAGGAGATTTACCAGGATGTTGCCTGGTCTGGAGGGAAGGTCTTATGAGGAAAGACTGAGAGACTTGAACCTGTTCTCATTGGAAAGAAGAAGGCTAAGAGGGGATTTGATTGAGACATACAAGATGATCAGAGGATTAGATAGGATAGACAGTGAAAGTCTTTTTCCTAGGATGATGATGTCAGTGTGTACGAGGGGGCATAACTACAAATTGAGGGGTGACAGATTTAAGACAAATGTCAGAAGCAGGTTCTTTACACAAAGAGTGGTAAGGGCGTGGAATGCCCTTCCTGCTAATGTAGTCAACTCAGCCACATTAGGAAGATTTAAACAATCCTTAGATAAGCACATGGGTGATTTTGGGAAAGTGTAGGGGGACGAGCTGCGAATAGTTCACAGGTCAGCGCAACATCGAGGGCCGAAAGGCCTGTTCTGTGCTGTATTGTTCTATGTTCTACCCTAGGCTGCAGTCTCTATGATTCTGTTGTTAATAACATTTCTGTATTCTTAACTGGTCAGTGTTGAATGCATTCAACCATTTTCTAAAGCAGTCAACTTACTTCTGTGTGCTTATTACTGCAATGGGAAAATTGATCAGATTCCCTTATGCCAACTGTTTGGAACTTTTAGCAGCAAGCTCACCATACACTGCATCATGGTCCACTGGGAAAAAATCACAAAAGAAAGTTGTTATAATCGATCATTCATGAGGTTAGAACTGGGCACAGTGTTAAATTAATCAATTAAAGTCAGTGTGGCTTTGTGAAAGGGGAATCATGTTTAACCAACTTCTTGGATTCTTTGAAGGAAGAACATGCAAAAGATAGCTAATCAATATACCGCACTTGGCTTTCCAAAAAGTATTTAACATGGTGTCAAATAAGAGATAAACGCCTATCATTGGAGATCATGGGGGCAACATACCAGCATGGACAAAAGACTGGCTGGCTGAAAACAAAGTTTTTGTAGAGAGGAGGTGATGGTCTGTTGGTATTATTATCCAGCTAACTTTCTGGGGACCAGGGTTTGAATCCCTCCATGTTTGAATTTGAATTCAATAATTAAAAGAAATGTGATGGAATACTTCCCACTTGCCTGGATGAGTGCAACACCAACAACACTCAAGAAGCTATAATGTGGAGGAGATGGTGTGGTCAAAGTTAAAAAATTACACAACACCAGGTTATAGTTCAAGAGGTTTATTTGGAAGTACAAGCTTTGAACACTCAAGAAGTTTGACACCATCCTGGACAAAGCAGCTTGCTTAATTAGCATCACATCCACAAACATCCACTCCCTCCACCACCAACACTCAGTAACAGCAAGGTGTACCAACTACAAGATGCACAAAGAAATTCATCAAAAATCCTAAGACAGCACTTTCCAAACTCACGACCAGTTCCATCCAGAAGGACAGTAGCAGCAGATACAAGGGAACACCACCACCTGCAAGTTCTCCTCCAAGCCACTCACCATCCTGACTTGGAAATATATCACTGTCCTTCACTGTTATGGGGTCAAAATCCTGGAATTCTCTCCCCAAGGGCATTGTGGGTTAATCTACAGCAGGTGGACTGCAGCAGTGCAAGAAGGCAGCTTACCATCAGCTTCCCAATGACAACTAGGGATGGGTAATAAATGCTGACCCAGCCAGTGACACACACATCCCACAAGTGAATGAAACAAAAACTAATGCATCTTTTTCATGTTGACAGAATGCAACAATTGTGGTCTTGCAAGGATTTGTTTTGACCATCAACTTTTTAATATTCATATCAATGACTTATGTGAGGAGATCAAAAACATGGTGGCTGAATGTGTTGAGGACATGGATAGGATAAATAGACAAAGTCTCTTCCCTGGGGTGGGGGAATCCAGAACTAGAGGGCATAGGTTTAGGGTGAGAGGGGAAAGATATAAAAGAGATCTAAAGGACAACATTTTCACGCAGAGGGTGGTGCATGTCTGGAATGAGCTGCCAGAGGAATTGGTGGAGGCTGGTACAATTGTAACATTTAAAAGGCATCTGGATGGGTATATGAATAGGAAGGGTTTGGAGGGATATGGGCCGGGTACTGGCAGATGGGACTAGATTGGGTTGGGATATCTGGTCGGCATGGACAAGTTGGGCTGAAGGGTCTGTTTCCATGCTGTATATCTCTATGACACAATTACTGTATAATGCTAGTTTGAAAAACCATGTTTTAAGGATGATATAAAAAGGGTGCAGAGTGATTTGGAGTTAAATGAATTTGGAGATAAATCCAAAGCTGCTCCAGAGATGAAAAGAAGGTATGGGGAGTCAGTACAGAGGAACCTCGATCATCCGCATAATAATTATCCGAATATCGGATTATCCAAAGGAGATCTTGACGTCTCGATAGAAACAAGACATTCAAGAGCTGTTTCAATACTGATTGCATCTTTTGTTTACACTGATTAAAAACAATCTCTGCCGAGAACAGTCCTGGACGTAGATGAGAGCCCAAACACTGTCTCCAAATGACTGATCTCCCGCCCTCTCTCCTTCTCCCCACACTTTCCCTGGAGTTATACACAGGCATGTACAGTAAACCCCTTTCCCTAGATATTCTCTCTAACATTGTCCTGTACAGGGCAGATTTGCAGCTTGTCAAAATGTTGCAGTTAAAAAGTTGTGTGTAGCTGTCTATGTGTGTGTCTGTGTGGCTGTGTGTGTGCTATTTGGAGACTTACCCGAAAAAGGTGGCAGCAATCTTACAGTTGGTGTCAAGTCCGGCTGCCCGGAGGGGGAGGGGGGCGGCCGAGGGTGGAGATGCATGTGGGGGTGTGAGGTGGCAGGGGGTGGAGGCACGGACGGGGGTTGGACGGTGGGTGGGGGGCAGTACTGGACAGGTTTGGGGGTGTGGAGGACGATGGACGGGGGCAGGTGGGGGTGGTGTTGGTTGGGGCCGGTGTTGGGCAGAATTGGGGTGGCGGAGGGAGGTGTTGGACGGGGTTTAAGGAGCGGGCCGGGGTGGTGTTGGACAGGGTTTAAGGGGTGGGCGGGGGGTGGTGTTGGGGGAACAGTGTTGGATGGAGTTTAAGGGGCGGGCGGGGGATGGTGTTGGACTGGGTTTAAGGGGCGGGCGGGCGTGGTGTTGGGGTGGGCAGGGGATGGTGTTGGGGGGGTGGTGTTGACGGGGTTTAAGGGGCAGGCGGGTGGTGGTGTTGGACGGGGTTTAAGGGGCGGGCGGGTGGTGGTGTTGGACGGGGTTTAAGGGGCGGGCGGGCGGGGCGTGGTGTTGGGGATGGGCAGGGGGTGCTGTTGGACAGGGTTTTGTGGGTGGGGGGGGGGTGGCCTCGCGTGTGGTGTGCTGCAATCTCCTGAATGGGGAGCAGACTTATTCAAAAACTCCTGAGCCCCAGAGGAAAGGCACTAAATTGATTAACCGAATAATCAATTATCCAAAAGAAATAGTGCCCGCCCAACTCATTCGGATAATCGAGGTTCCCCTGTTTATCAATTTCCATTGCTTTTCAATGCTGCACCATGTTCCAATCCACCTTTGAGATGACAAACCAATTGAAGATTGTGGAGGATGTGGACAGCAAACCTTAATGATGATAAAAATTGATTTTAACATCAGACTGGACAGGCAACACTGGGCAAACCCAATCCCTAGTATTGGCAATTTGAAATAAAATGTCCATATCCAAGATCAGCACCATTTCTTCTGGTTACCATGAGGTAATAGAGAAAGAAAAGAGAAACACAGCTGCAATTACTTGATACTCCAGAGGAAAGGAATGAAGAGAATATTGAAATAACATAAACTAAAGCAGTTTTCAACAACTTTGCCCTGTTGAAGAAATAAATGCAAAGACTGGCTGAGAGATTATCCAGGGAGTGACTGACTGCAGCGGGAGAGAATGAGCAGCGCAGAAAAAGCTTCAAGTATTGGATGGAAAATTTTAAACTTTATTGAACAATCTAAGCATTTAGAAAAGCCTTGGAAGCTAAGTTTACGTTCCCTAAAGTGGTTAGATGTGTGGAAGTGTCAAATCAAACCCAAAACTGGACAATTTGGAGAATAAGATTCTTGAAGTTCTGAATTGCTTCAGGATTGGACAGTAAGCCTGAAGGTCAACACATTACCCATAGAAACATTAACAGAAATTATGTTATTGCAAGACAAGAGTATTATTGAGACTTTGATTACAACTTTGGTGAAGTCTTAAAAGCCTTCCAACAGTTATTTCAACTTGAAGAGCAATAAAATTCTGTTAAGGACCAAATTCAACAAAAGGGCTTTGAAATCAGGTGAACCAGTAAATTAATGATCTTTATAGGCTGATTGCAGGATGTGTGCATTGAGACCTAAAAGCAGAATTAAATGTAACTGCCTTGATGCCAATAGAATAAAACAAGGAACTACAGTTGCTGGAAATCTGAAAAAAAAGCACCGAAATTGCTGGAGAAACTCAGCAGGTCTGGCTGCATCGGTGGAGGGAAAACAGAATTAATGTTTTGAGTCCATTGACCCTTCTTCAGAAGGATGGTCTGTAAACAGAACAAGACAATACGGAGAGGTAATGACAAAGCTTGGCTAAGGAAACCCCCCCCTAGTAACCACATAATTCATTAAGCACAGAAATGTAACAAAGGTACAATTGGGAAAGTACATGATACCGTGAGACTCGGTCAACAATGACACCATAAAGGTCCACAAAACAATGCTCTTCAAACCCTGTCGAACAGTAGCCTTGTGGCGAAGGTTTTTTTTCAATGCAAGCCATATACTTGGCATTAACAATTACATTCTAGTACATTGCCCAATTGCACTTGTTTGTGAAGATCTTTACTTGTGATTGAAGCCACTAGATTGAGTGGAAACCTGAACCATAAACTCATTTGACAACCACTTCACTTTCAAGTATGTTTTTCACCCAGATTGCTAAAAGCATTTTAAGTAGAAATTCTGCCCCATTGGGTTAAAAGTCTTGCATCAAGTATTGGTTATATGACGTTGAGAGTATTTAATTCTGGTCTCTGTCTTCAAAGAAATCGAAGACATAGAAAAAAGTGTAAAATTCACAATAATGATACTAAAACCGAGATACAGTCCATTCTGCTATAACATAGTAGTTCCGTTCTCATGCAATCCCGTATTATTAGAAAATCTTCTAATAGCAGCACCATTTAAACTAATAGGGTCAGAATCACATTATAACCAATACAGGCTTTAAAACTTTGCACTTTAGAAACAGTGTCCCCAATTGGTCAATCATATTATAGTGATGATTTGGAGATGCCGGTGTTGGACTGGGGGGGTACAAAGTTAAAAATCACACAACAGGTTTATTTGGAAGCACCAGCTTTTGGAGCGCTACTCCTTCATCAGGTGATTGTGGAAAATAAGATTGTAAGACACAGGATTTATAACAAAAGTTTACAGTGTGATGTCTGTCTATGCCCCAATGGTCAGACTGATTCTAATCTAAAAAATAAATTTACAGAATCTTACATGGATTCATATAGTTTTTGAGCAAAGTAAAATGTAATTCTGCAAATTCACCCACAAACTTATATGTGAATATGTGCACGTGTGTGTGTGTGATGGGGGTGGGGGGGGGGGGGGGGGGGTGGGGAGGTTATGAATGTCTGTGAGAGGGTGTGTGAGTGTGAGTATAAAGGGGTTTATGTCTGTGAGAGGATGTGACTGGGAGTGTATGTATGAGTGTATGAGAGAGGGTCTGAGTGTGTTTGTGTATGTGTCTGTCTGTCTGCCTGTCTGTGTGTGTGTACACCTATGTGTGTGTGTGTATAGTGCAATGGGGTCACCAGTAGTGTGACATGAACCCTAGGTCCCAGTTGAGGCCATCCCTATGGGTACCGAATTTGGCTATCAGCCTTTGCTCGGCCACTTTTCATTGTTGCCTGTCTCGATGGCCAACTTGGAGGATGGTCATCTGAAGGTCCGAGGATGAATGTCCAGGACTGCTGAAGTGTTCTCTGACTGGGAGGGAACACTCCTTTCTGTTGATTTGCGGTGTCAATTCATCCGTTGGCATATGAGATCATACTATTTCATACGTTGCAGGCAAGGATGCCCTAAGGCATGGTACATTGGCAAGACCAAACAGAGGCTACGGCAATGGATGAACTGACACTGCAGAACAATCAACAGACAGGCGTGTTCCCTCCCAGTCAGAGAACACTTCAGCAGTCCGGAATATTCAACCTCGGACCTTCAGATGACCATCCTCCATGGCAGACTTTGGGACAGGCAACAGCGAAAAGCCGCTGAGCCGAGGCTGATCGCCAAATTCGGTACCCATAGGGATGGCCTCAAATGGGACCTTGGGTTCATGTCACACTACTGGTGACCCCACTGCACTATACACAGAGACAGACAGACAGTCGGACACACACACCCACACTCAGACCCTCTCTCATACACACACTCACACACACTCTCTCACAGACTTAAACCCTTTTACACTCACACTCATATCCTCTCACAGATGTTCATAAAGCTCCCCCCCCCCCCACCCCACACACACACCCACCTATAAGTTTGTGGGGTGAATTTGTACTTGCAGAATTACATTTTACTTTGCTCAAAAACTACATGAATCCATGTAAGATTCTGTAAATCAATTTTTTAGATTAGAATCAGTCTGACCATTGTGACACAGATGGACATCACACTGTAAACTTTTGTTCTAAATCCTGTGTGCTATCATCATATTCTCCACAATCATCTGATAAAGGGGCAGTGCTCCGAAAGCTAATGCTTCCAAAAAAACCTGTTAGACTTTAACCTGGTGTTGTGAAGTGTTATAGCGAATTCATGTTAATGAAACGTGTGACCTGTGTTATACTTATGAGGAATGTTTCAATGGATTTCAGACTTATTTTGCAAAATGAACTGATTGGAGCTTTAAGTTATTGGATAGGATAAATGTGGACAAAATGTTTTCACTGGTTGGGAAACCAACATTAGAAGTCAAAATTATGGGATAATTATTAGTAAAACCTAACAGAAAATTCAGAAGAAAGGCAATAGCTTCAATGCATTCACACTTCTCCAATGTATTTGATTGCAATCACAAATATTTCTTCAAACGGATGCATTTAGGTCATGGTTCCAGAAAATGTTGAAAACAAAACTTTCACAGAACTTCATGCTTCTCTTTTTAAAACAATTCAAATGACTATAATATACTTTATACACACTTCATCTCAATACAAAATTAGCTACATCTGATGGTCTCGACCAGTTACACTCCATTTTTATTGAAACATTTATCTATGCAATTCCCGAATACTATTACAAATTTAATAACAATAATTGACAGAGGCATGCACACATATATCAATTGGGAGCAGACGTGGACCATTTGGCCCTTCAAACTTTTCTGTCATTCATTCAGATTCCACATTCTCATTGATCTCCATTAATATTTGATTTCCTTACTGAGCAATTATCAATCTACCACCATCAATTCCATGACCCAACTCCACTGTCTTCTGAAATAGAATTGAAATTTGCAAGAACCTCAGAAAGAAGAAATGCTTCAATATCTCTGTCCTGAAAGGGTGAACCTAATTTTAAAACAGCATCCATTAGTTCTAGACTCACGCAAAAAAAGTAAGAATCATTTGCACATCCACTTTGTCAAGGTCATTCAGGATCTTACACATTTCAATCAAAACACACCCCACTCTTCGAAACTTCAATGAAAACAAACGTGGCTTGCCTAATCTTTCCCCAGAAGACAAGTGACTTATTCTGAGTATCAATGTAGAAAACCTCTTCTGAAACATCACCAATGTATTTATATCATTCCTTAAATAAAGAGACCAGACTGCACACAGTATTCAGGATGTGGTCTCACAAGTATACTCTATTACTGAAGCATAACATCCTTGCTGTTATGTTCAATTCCTCTCAAAAGAAGATGCCATTCCATTAATCTTCTTAATCACTTGCGGTGTCTGTATGGGATTTTTTTGTGTCAGTCATGTGTGCAGCTTACAAACGTAGAGTAGACTAATTGCTAAGAAAAGTTTGCAACAGCTAATGGACCCTTTTGAGGTACACAGGCAATATTCCCCTTCTTTTCAAAAGATTTAACTGTTTACAATGATCAGTGAGTCCAGGAGTCTGTATAACCCACAGTTAAATTATGTCTAGATCTTGCGATGGTGACTTTGGAGATGTTCTCAAGTTTTTCCTTTAAGTTCTATAGTTACCACTCCAAATTTATGTAACCTTCACGTGATCTATATGGACTTCAGTAAGGTGTTCGACAAGGTTCCTTGTGCTAGACTGGTTCGCAAGATTAGATCACATGGAATACAGGGAGAACTAGCCATTTGGATATGGAACTGGCTTGGAGGTAGAAGACAGAAGGTAGTGGTGGAGGGTTGCTTTTCAGATTGGAGACTTGTGACTAGCAATGTGCCACAAGGATCGGTGCTGGATGCACTGCCTTTCATCAATTATATAAATGATTTGGATGTGAACATAGGAGGTTTGGTTAGTAAGCTTGCAGTTGACAACAGAATTGGCAGTGTAGTGAACAGTGAAGAAGGTCACTTCAGAGTACAGATGGGTCAATGGGTTGAGGAGTGGCAAATGGAGTTTAATTTAGATAAATGTGAGATGCTGCATTTTGGAAAGGTTCAGGGCAGACTTATACACTTAATGGCAAGGCCCTGGGGAGTGCTGCAGAACAAAGAGACCTTGGAATACAGGTTCATAGTTCCTTTAAAGTAGAGTTGCAGGTATATAGGATAGTGAAGAAGGCATTTGTTATGCTTCCTTTTATTGGTCAGTGCATTGATTATAAGAGCTGGGAGGCCATGTTGCAGCTCTATAGGACATTGGTTATGCCACTATTGGAACACTGCGTGCAATTCTCATCTCCCTGCTATAAGAAGGATGTTGTGAAACTTGAAATGGTTCAGAAAAGATTTACAAGGATGGTGCTAGGTTTGGAGGGTTTGAGCTATTGAGAGAGGCTGAATAGACTGAATTTCCCTGGAGTGCCCGAGGCTGAGGGGTGACCTTATATAGGTTTATAATGTTACAACACAGTGGTGATTAACCCCTCTGCTAATTAAACTAAACACCTAGAAAAGCTCACCTCACCTTGTAATCTGTTAAAATATATGAGTGACAGAGAACTCCCAAATTCCACTAATTAATGAAAATAATATCAATTTATTCTTTAACTCTAAAAGTAAACATTAAACAACAACTATTCACACCTCTAAGCCCCCCTCTGTCTTTTAACTGATTATCTGCCTCCAACTCTATATCAATTTACTGTTCCAAAAAAACTCTTATTAAAATTACATCTACTTAATTTCAAAACCACACAGTGGCTGTCATCTTCAGCGTCTGTCTTCTTTTGGCTTACGATCTCCCTGAATCGGCTTCTCATTAATGACTGTGAAGATGTTTCATATGAAAAGGTACCTTTGATAGAGAGTGCTTCAATCTTTTGTGTGACTCTTTCTCTCTCAATGACGGTTACTCTGTCAATGCCAGTTCTCTGTCTGACTTTCAAACTGCCTGCCTTTTTTTAATGCCCCCCAACATCGGATCGTCTTATTGGTTCGATGTTGGCAAAACAATAAATTCAAACTCAATTGAGTTTTAGTATCCTGGGGCATAATTTAAACAGATAGGTTACATTTAAATTGTTGCCAAAATAGCAACCAACTCAAGTATTTATTTCACTGCCAAATGTTACATATTGTCAATTTTCCAGTACTCTCTGAGACTGCTAGTTAGTCATATGACAGGTGCTTGTAAGCTCTCAGTGAAAAACAGCATTCACTCTCTCTTAAAGGTACAGTACACACTTTCAACTTCATAACACCTCTCCCCTTAAGAAAAAAAGAACAATCACAATGAAAATATGGCTTCTTTTTGTTTCTAATTCTTAATCCCATTACAATGAAATACATAGGACATTAATCTAAATTCACATTAATTTCTGCACACATACATAAAATCTGTTCAATCTTATCTATACTTTATTCTTTAAATCTGTGATAATGCATCTGCCAATACATTTTTACAACCCGCAACATGTATGATTTGTAAATTAAAAGTCTGTAACGTAACACTCCAATGAAATAGTCTCATATTCATGTCTTTACATCATTCCAAGTATGTAAGAGGATTGTGGTCTGTGTACACAACTGTCTCCGACACACTGTTTATCACATAAGCATTAAAATATTATAAGGTCAGTACCAAACTCAATCATTCTTTTCTATGTTGGGTTTTGAGTTTCTTTGAAAAGTAGCCAATTGACCTTTCAATTCTATCATCATCTTAAAAATACAACACATGCCTTCAACTTCATATAAATAAAATCATGAGGGGCATAGATACAGTGGATAGACAAAGTCTTTTCCCTGGGATGGGGGAGTCCAAAATGAGAGGAAAGATTTAAATGGGACCTAAGGGGCAACCTTTTCACGCAGAGGGTGTGAACATGTATGGAACTAACTGCCAGAGGAAGTGGTGGAGGATGGTACAATTACAACATTTGAAAGGCATGTGGATAGCTATATGAAGAGGAAGGGTTTAGAGGTATGTGGGCCAAATGCTGACAAATGGGACTAGATTTATGTCTGGTCAGCATGGATGAGTTGGACTGAAGGGTCTGTTTCTATGCTGTACACCTCTAAAGCTCTACAATTCTATGATGCACTACAGTTCCATAAAAGCTCCCAGCTTAATTTGAGGTTTCTAGCTTGACATCCTAGATTCTTCTAAATCTATTGAAATTCTAGATTTCTGCTGGCTTAATATTGTTCCTCCTTCATAACTGGCTCTAATAACTGTGCAGCATTTTCAACTTGTAAGCTTTTCTTTGAAATGTGGACCTCTTCCTATTGTTGCTTCTGTGGTAGCTTGGCTTCCTCTACATTCTGTTTGAATGCTTTCACTAGTGCATCATTGCTGCCATTCATTTCTGAAAGGACTGTCTGGCCAAACAATTTCAGGTTCTTCCTAGGTTAACAATAAATCTTCACTTACTTTCACAGGTTTTGTCATTTTCTCTACTTTGAGGCTAGATCTATGTTTCTGTAGCTGCTCCTGCTGACCTTGATATGATATACAGTTGCTCCAGCTAGTTCTGTAGACTGACAAACTTTTCATTTGGTTGATGATACACAGCTTATAGCTCATCCAGCTTCCTTTTGTTTCTCTTTCAGCTCTTCATTCAGATTAACTGAGGGAGAACTGACTTCAATGGGGCAAAAGCAGAATGAAGCTAAATAGACTGGAAAAAGAGGTTGATGGGAAAAATGATAACTGAACAATGGGTTTACTTCAAAGTGAGATGGTTTCAGAGCAGTCAAGGGAGAAAGAGGAAATGGACGGCAATCTAAACAAAAATATAGGGATGAAAAAGGAGATAGATATGAAAATAAAGAAGAAAAAGTGCACTATTAATAGGTGTCAGATAGAAAGTACAATTGAGAACTAAAGGAGTTTAGAAGATTAAGATTGTAGGTGAAAAGGATGTAAAAGAAGTAAAATGATATGAGAAAATAACAATGGCTAATATATAGGGGAATTACAATGTCTGCTATAGGCACATGAATAATGAAATGGTGGTAAAAGAAACAGTAGTGTCAATTAGGGACCAAAAAGGGGGTTTTACACTCAATTTATGGTTTATTGTCATTTGCATTTTACAGTGAATAATATGGTAAAATACAGAGAAAAGCTTCAATTGTCACCCCAATCCAGCATTTTAAGTAGTTTAAGAATTAAAAGGAAAGAAGATTCAACTGAAAACTGGGCATTTCCTTGTATAGGCAGAAGGTCACATATCATCTTATCTCTGGGTGCACTACCAATTGCATCAATCATGTGTTTGGACTTAGGACTCGTAAGTTTTGTCAATCTGCAATTAAGATCACTTCGCACTTACATTTTGCAGGAATTCTGCTATGCTACAAGTCATCAATTTGGCTGATGAGTCTTTCTGCATAAGCTCCATGCGGGTGGATGCAATCAACAATTCTGTCAGCTCCCCATCTGAGAAATCACACATTGAGCCCTGTCCTAGGTCTCTACCCATAAAGTGATTTTTGGATTCTGTAAGCTTCTGTCTAAATGATATGAATAAACACAAAAGTTTGAGGTCTGCTGTATTACCAATTTAAATCAGGGAGTTTTGTGGATTTTCTGACAATATGTCTTTGAGCTTGCCTTGCTTGATATCAGTCTAGCTTGATCATTGCTTTTCTCAAGCAAGTTAAAATGGCTTCCAAGTAGGGATTAATCTGTTTACAGCAAGCTGTGCTATCAACACTCTTCGATGCTGCAGTGTCCATGGACATCAAATGTTGTCTGAAGTACTTTAGCATGCTTAAAGATTAATTTGCTGGCCAACTGATTAAATGTGAAAGGCCTCGTCACCATAATGCTTTGCCCTGTTGTTCTTCATACCATGTTAATGAGTATGGTCCAACAATCAATTGTTTCTCAGGGTTTAACTCTGTGGGTGAGTTAATTTAAAACAGTAAAGCACATTGTAAGTTATGAAGCAAACATTACAATTGTATCAACTTTTTTCTGTAAGTGCAGTTTGCAAACTCAAAGCAGACTAACATTCAGGAAGAGTCACACCATTATGATTAAATTACTTACAGTGTGGAAACAGGCCCTTCAGCTCAACAAGTCCACGTTGACCCTCTGAAGAGCAACCCACCCATTCCCCCTAACATGGTCAATTCACCTAACCTGCAAATGTACAAACTCCACACAGACAGTGGGAACTGAACCCAGGTCTCTGGCACTCTGAGGCAGCAGAGCTAACCACTCTGCCACCGTGCCGCCCCCACAGCATATGGAGTACTTAAAGATCCACATGAAACTGTGTGAAATTTAAATTACCAGGTACAATGATCCTGAGCAGGGCTCCTGGCTAACTTTGTTGAAATGCATCGTAGTCAAAATTGCATTCCCTGTTGCCAGCCCTGCTGAGAAAAATGAAGGAAATCAAACATGACACTTCTCAGTCTGTAGGGTTGAGCAAATTGCCAGGGAACTTTCTGAAAGGATCTGTAACAAAATAAAAGAAGGAAAAAAAATTGAATTTTTGTCAAAGCTGGATTGTAACCAATGTAAGTATAATGATCTCCAATCACAATGCCTTCTTACAAGCTTCTCTTACACATCCACTGAAGAACAGAGTCCTTTCTTACTGCAGAAGTCTTTACTATTTAATTGTATGTGGTAGTGTACTAATAGTACAAGTATTGTGCAATTCAGATAATAGAGCTGCAGTATATGGCAATCCACTGGTTATGAATTATCTACTAACATGAATACATATGACTCATCCACTTGTTCTTTCAAAAACATAAGCATTTTTTTGAGTCAGCAACAGACTGCAATTTAATTATTTCACGCACAGTACATTGAATTAATCTGTCCTTGATTCCTACCCATGTTGTTTTTCAACTCTCATGTTGTCACCTTTTTACACAGTAAGATCTGTAACAATGGAGATGGATAAATATGATCTCGTGTGCTTCATTCTGACATCTCTCCACTGACATCTTCCTTTTAAAATTTAATCTCCCTAATCTGACCAATTTACCATAACCTTCCAAACTCCCCAATTACGGTTCCCTAAATTAGATAATTATTAACGTTTATGTATATCTGGCTATTTCAGGATAGTTTGAATGTAACATCAATGTGTCACAGGAAGAATTTCCCCTCCCCTCTCTGCCCTGTTCCTCCCAGTCATAAGAAAACCATGAAAAGAACAAAAAGTTATCACTTGCTTCTTATTACTAAAATAAAAATCTTTCTGGTAACTTGTGAGTTATTCCGTAAGACTGTATTCTGGGGTGGAATCGTATCAGGCCATGCATGAGGTGGGCAATGATGAGTCATTTGGGAAAATGTGGCACGATTGGAAATATTAGATTATTGACACTGTGGAAAAACTTTCCAGCTAAGATTTCAACGGCTAGACAGGAAATCTGCTTGTGAGTGGCGAGGGGCCTATTTGCATGCATTAATATTGCATTATTAAAATCACTTCATTCATCGCAGTTTGCTATTTCCCAGGCAGCAGGGAGAAACTAGTTTGTGACAATTTTTTTGACATGGAAGTCTGAGCAGCTACCTGGTGTCTCCAACTAGCTGCTTGCTCCTCCAAACTTCCACCTCGGCCAGCAATGGCCAACATTTTATGCTTTGCTCTGTGGGCCTGCAACTATCTGCACCCTTCATCCAAGCAGGTAGGCAGCAGAACAGCTCCCACGTTTTCCTGGATACATTAAATCCTTACAGTGTGGAAGCAGGCCATTCAGCCTGTGAGTCAGTCAGGGGGTTACATAGAGATCAGTCAGGGGTCTGGTCACTCATCAGTCATTCCAAGTTGGTCGGGGGTGGGGCATGGACCCAGTCAGTCTAGGGGCTTTATCTCACTGAAAATCGAGGAGTATTATCAGGGACGATGACTGTAGTGGGCAAGCTGGGGAAATCAGTTGTGGGGTTAGAGGCTACATTCTGGAATGCAAATTGGACACTAATTGTGAGGCTGGTGGGGGGTTAACTTGACACATAAGGTTGATGCTTCATACATCAGAATTAGATCCACTTTGTCAAAAGTCCATTTTGCGACATTCTATGGCCCTCCTTATCGGAGTCTTCTGTGTCACACTGAATTGAGGACTATCTTAAAGTGTCATTTGTGTGTTATATGAATGCTAACTGCTCACTTTATAGAGATGCTGTTCTGTTTCTGATGATGCCCAGACAGGTTCATTGGAACAATGACCATTAGATCCAGCCACCACGGCAAGGGGGGGGGGGGGGGGGGGGGGGGTTATCATTACTGACCAATGAGGGTGCAGAGGAATTGAGGAGCAACAAGTGCATGACCAGACCAGGACCAGCAGTAAATTCCAGTGAGTGCTGAACACCTTCCACAAAAACAATATGTCACTGAAGTTCGCCTCAGGATGCAGAGAAGGTACAGGAAGCCCAGGGTTATTGTCTTTGTGCCACCTCCTCCAGATCAGAGAGACACATTGCCTCCACAAACTAAAAATGTCCTCGGGCACTGTCACAGAAATGTGTCATCTGCTGAAAAAGTGCATAACCTTCTTGCCCTGCCGGGGTACCTGTCAAGGAGATAGCTGCACTACATTTTTATGTAATTTAGGGCTTCCAACCATGGAGGAGGGCCACTGTGGGGTTTCTCAATCCTCAACCCACAAATGTATCAAGACCTTTTCCCAATACAATTGGTGCCAGATATACTAGATTCCCTACAGTATGGAAACAGGCCCTTCAGCCTAACAAGTCCACAGTGATCCTCCAAAGAGTAATCGACCCAGACCTATTCCCCCATCCTACACCTATCCTCAACTAATGCACCTAACACTATGGGCAATTTAGCATGGTCAGCTCACCTGACCAACACAAATTCAGATTGTGGGAGGAAACCAGAGCACCCGGAGGAAACCCACGCAGACACAGGGAGAATGTGCAAACTCCACACAGACACAGTCGCCCGAGGCAGGTATCAAACCTGGGTCCCGTGAGGCAACAGTGCTAACCACTGAGCCGCTGTGCCGCACTGCTTTATCTTATTTCCCGATGATGAGGTCAGTGCTGCAGCCTGAACAGTAGGCCTTGCCAGCATAGCTGGCTGGTCCAGGTTTGGGCTGTTATGAGATTGTACACATTACAAACTGAAAGCGTGGCTGGCCATCCCACTGTGCTGGGTGGCAATCAAGTTGACAGCTGTACAATATCTTTGAAGTCTACACTGAGTAGCATGGATCATTTCAATCCCCTGACTGGGACTGAGTGTAGATCCAATGCAGTCCATTCTCCCAACAGGGCTACAATGAGCAGATGTTAGGCATCCTGTAGCTGAGTGTTTGATTCCACCTTGCAGTACAGAGTGTGGTGCTGGGAAAGCACAGCAGGTCAGGCAGCATCGAAGGAGTGGGAGACTCAACGTTTCAGGCATAAAACTTTCATCAGGAATGAGGCTTGTGGGCTGGGGGGCTGAGAGATAAACGTGAGGGGGTGGGACTTGGGGAAAAGTTATTGAGAATGCAATAGGTAGATGAAGGTGATAGGTCAGAGAGGAATGTGGAGCAGATAGATGGGAAAGGCGATAGGTAGGTCAAGAGGGTGGTGCCGAGTTGGAGGGTTGGAACTGGGATAAGGTGGGGGAGGGGAAATGAGGAAACTGGTGAAATCCACATTAATCCTGTGTGGTTACAGGGTCCCAAGGCAGAAGATGAAGCGTTCTTCCTTCAGGCGTCAGGTTATTAGGGTTTGGCAATGGAAAGGCCCAGGATCTTCATGTCCTTAGCAGAGTGGGACGGAGAGTTGAAGGGCGGTGGGGTTGATTGGTGCAGGTGTCCCAGAGATGTTCTCTGAAATGATCCGCAAGTTGGCGTCCACAAGTCTCCCTGATGTAAAGGCAACCACATTGGGTGCAACAGATACAGTAGATGACATTTGTGGAAGTACAGGTGAATTTCTGTTGGATGTGGAAGGATCCTTTGGGGCCTTGGACGGAGGTGAGGGGGGCAGTGTGGGCACACATTTTGCACTTCCGGCAGTGGCAGGGGAAGGTGCTGGGAGTAGGGTGTGGATCTGTCAAGGAAGTCGCGGAGAGAATGATCTCTCTGAAATGCTGATAAGGGTGGGGAGGGAAATATATCCATGGTGGTGGGGTCTGTTTCTAGGTGGCGGAAGGATGGAGGATGATGCGATATATACGGAGGTTGGTGGGGTGAAAGGTGAGGACCGGGGTTTCTGTCCTTGTTGCATTGGGAGAGGTGGGGTTCGAGAGTGGAGGTGTGGGAAATGGAGGAGATGTACTTAAGGGCATCATTAACAATGTTAAAGGGGAAATTGTGGTCTTTGAAGAAGGAGGCCATCTGGGATTTTCCATGGTGAAATTGGTCAGTCTGGTAACAGATGCAGCAGAGGTGGAGGATTTGGGAATAAGTGATGGCATTTTTACAGGAGGCAGGGTGGGATGAGGTGTAGTCCAGGTGGCTGTGAGAGTCGTTGGGTTTGTAGATGTCTGTGGTTAGTCGGTTGCTGGAGATGGAGATGGAGAGGTCCAGGAAGGGGAAGGAGTTGTCTGAAATGGTCCAGGTGAATTTGAGGTTGGAGTGAAAGGTGTTAGTGAAGTTGATGAATTCTTTAACCTCTTCGTGGGAGCATGAGGTGGCACCGTTACATCAATGACTGTTATTTCTCAGAAGCAAATGTGTCTATTGTTTCTTCACATCTTCTAATGTTTAATAAAAGTTAATGTCAACAAGTATTTGAAGGATTTCCAATATGAGCTGCTCCCTTATTGAACAATGACAAGATATTAGATTAGATTAGATGCCCTACAGTGTGGAAACAGGCCCTTCGACCCAACAAGTCCACACTGACCCTCCAAAGAGTAATCCACCCAGACCCATTTCCCTCTGACTAATGCACCTAATGCTATGGGCAATTTAGCATGACCAATTCACCTGACCAGCACATCTTTGGACTGTAGGAGGAAACCAGAGCACCTGGAGGAAACCCACGCTGACACGGGGAGATTGTGCAAACTCGAAACACAGAGTCGCCTCAGGCTGGAATTGAACATGGGTCCCTGGCACTGGGAGGCAGCAGTGCTAACCACTGAGCCACCATGCCACCCAAATGCACTGGCTATTGGGGAAAACGTAGCACTCCTTCAGATAGGGTTGGGGACTGTTAGCCTCTGGAGCTTCATTCTTGTGGATGCAGTTACAAATGAGAATCGATCAGACAGATGATGATGTAAAGAAATGATACATTTAAGAATGAGAGATTCTATTTACAGTGAAGTGTCCAGAAGCCATAACTTTGCTCACAAGTGTGTTGGGTAGCAAATGCCTTTTTCACATCCTTGTACACCAAATCAACAGCATTAACTTCATCAACTCTGTTACAAAACTCCATGAAGTTTGTGAAGCATAATTTTCCCTGGAAGAATTCATATTGTCTTCCCTTAATCAACCCAGATTTGATTGTGACCATTAATTCTATCCTGAATTACTGATTCTAGAAGTTTCTCCATGATTACATTTCCAAGTGACACAAGGAGAAAACTGGCATTATCATAACATTGGGACTGGATTTTGACTTACAGACAGTAAATATCAGATTAAAATTAGAAAATGAGTAAACCCATCCTCATGTTTAGTTAAAATCAGACAGTCTCAAGCACAAAGTTCTGTATTGTAGGAAGCTTCATTTGTTCCTAAAACCTTGAGATAAGTTGAAGCTTGGCAGACATCCAATTTTAACTCAGAATTGAGAAATTGTGTTCAGGAAAGAAGTTAGTGAACAGAGAGACATGAGAAATATTTTACCTAGATGTGTTGTTTTTGAAGCTGGTTTAACAAAATGTAAAAAAGTGTTTTTTGAAAACAGTTGGAAAATTGCAGCGAAGTTGTCAAAGAAAAAAACAACAAAAAATTGAAAAGACTTCTTCAAATTGAAATTACAGAAGGTTTCAGAAAGTTTTTCCAAGTATGTAAAATTAAGACATGATGTCACTTTGTCCCCACTCCTTATCAAATCATCAGAGACCATGTTTACTCTTTCTGCTGACAGCGTAAGGAATATGAGGAGAATTAGGGGAAATTCTGTAAGGTGTCACAATAAATAGCCATATGCAGTGGAAATAAGGGGTAGTATGGTTAATATCCCAGAAGGAAAAATACAGGAAAACTTGCAAATGTTTCATACTGGACCAATGTGTTTTGTACAGCAGTGCTCCGATATGACCAGTATGGTCATTTCCAAGCATTACTGTTTTTTTAAACTGGTATTTTCCTCTACATTAAATGAACATCCAATAGAAGCTATTTTAGTAGTATGTACACATCTGATAGACATAACAGAAGAGGCAAGGTACAAACTTAATGCTACAGATAATTGTACAATGGAAGCAATACAGTCAGCCAAAGGAACAGCCCATGTTGCATACATGGATACTGCATCACATGGCAGCAAGGGTGTTTTTTTTAATACAATAATTAGTAGGAACATTAATATACAGAGAGATCTTGGAGAGCAAGTCCAGAGCTCCCTGAAAATGGCAACACAAGTGGATACAGTGGTAAGGTGGATGCTTGCCTTTGTTGGCCAGGGCACTGAGTATTAAACTTGTCATGTGGTAGATGTATGAAACTTCAGCTAGGCCACATTTGAACTAGTTGTGTGCAGTTCTGGTCGCCACACCATAGGAATGATGTGGAGGCTTTGGAGAGGGTTACAAAGAGGTTCATCAGAATATTGTCTGGATTGGAGTCCATGAACAATAAGAAGAGGTTGGACAAACTTGGATTGTTTTCTCTAGAGCATCGGAAGCTGAGGGATGACCTGATAGATGCACATAAAATTATGAAAAGACATGGATAAAATCCCTACTGTATGGAAGCATGCCATTGAATCCACACAAACCCTCCGAAGTGCATCCCACCCTGACCCTGTAACCCTATATTTCCCCTGGCTAACCCGTCCAGCCTGCACATCCCTGGACACTGTGGGCAATTTAGCATGGCCAATCCACCCTAACCTACACATCTTTGGACTGTGGGAGAAAACTGGAGCACCTGAAGGAAACCCACACAGACAGTTGTCCAAGGGTGAAATCAAACCCGGGTTGAACCCAGGTCCCTTGCGCTGTGGGCCAGGCTCTTGGCACACTGTACCACTGCACCACCAAAGTTGGAGTCTTTCTCCCAGGGTGAATAAACCAAATCCTAGGGGCGTAGATTTAACTTGAGAGGGAAGAAGTTTGAAGGAGATGTGTGAGGCAACATTTTTTACAGAGAGGGTGGTAGGTGTTTGGACCATGCTGTTGGGGGAGGTGGTAGAAGCAGTTGGAATAGCAATGGTTAAGACTTATTGACACAGAATGTGAATAGTTAGGGAATAGAGAGATACAGATTATGTGTAGGCAAATAGGATTAGTTTAGAATGGCATGATTTTTAGTGCAGGCAATGAAGACCTTGTTTTTGTGCTGCACTGTCTATAATCTATACAGGAACAGAGTTGAGAGTGTGGGGCTGGAAAAGCACAGCAGGTCAGGCAGCATCCAAGGAGCAGGAGAATTGATGTTTCGGGTCTAAGCTTTTCATCAAAGGGCTTATGCCCGAAACGTTGATTCTCCTGTTCCTTGGATGCTGCCTGATTTGCTGTGCTTTTCCAGCACCATGTTCTCCATTCTGATCTCCAGCATCTGCAGTCCTCACTTTCTCCTCTGTACAGGAACAATCGATCATGCCCCATTTACAACCCAAATTGCATCCACAGGTGCCAGTGAGGATTGGGAGGATACAACTGGTTGAAATATACAAAAGAAGAGCATTTAATGGAAACAGAAAGAGACAATGTGATGTAACGCATAAGCCAGTCTTTCTATGTTGTTTGACTGCTTCCGAATACCTCAGCCTTATCCAAGATAAGTCATGGTGCATATCTAGGACATACTATTCATTCCAGCAATAGATCTGAGCCTTAGCTGATGACATTGAATGTATAGACTCTAACAACTTTGTGGGAGGAAGTCTGGAACTGGAGAATGAATTTACAGGTATACGTGATGTTATGCCTCATTGGGCTAATGCATTGGAAAGCTTCACTATGCACAGAGTCATTGCAAAAGTGAAGATTTTGTAAGAGTATACAAACTTTCCCAATTTACTTCCTTTTTGACCTACTTTAATGGAAAAGACAGCTCAGGTTTCTGCATTTTACAAGGATGACTCCTGACTACAAATAAATAGGCTCTAGTTACAGGGAAATATGAAACATTAACACATAACTCTACCAGTTAAAACTTTAACCCTATTACATACATGCATACAGATAGGCAGAAAGGAAACAAAAACATATATGTTATGGGCAGAAGGTTAGACTGAGAAGGTAGTTCAGTGGTTCCCCTCACAGGATTGTGCTAATTTTGTGTTAATAAGAACAATGTTTCTCAATCTTCCTTCTCCAGATAGTTGTATTTGTTTGCAGCAGGTCTGGGGTAATTGGTTCCTATCTATAAAAGGCCTTTGACTTATCAGTCAGATGTCACAATTTACAATAACTGGAAATGGGAAACAAATGGGCTATTTTCAATGTTTAGCAAAATAAAGCTCCTTCTGTTCTCAAGACCTGATTTTTTTTGCCAAAACGTTCACAAACCCAAGCTGTTCAGCTACCTTGGAACCAATCAGATTGCTGTTGGCAAGCAGAAGGCCTTGGCCACTTGTCCACAGACCAATCAGGTGCTCGTTACTAGCCATTCGTACACACCTTTATCTCCAGATCACTTCGAAACTAGACTTTTACTGTTGCTTGAACAAACAGCTGTGTAAACAGTACTCACAATGAGTATTAGGTTGCTTGCTGTTTTAAAAAAAACCAATTGCAGCAATCCTTCAACAATCCTTGGTTTAGAAACAATGTTTTTCTAATTTCAGTCCACAATCAAATGGTAGAGAAAAAAAAGTATCTGCATGTTGTGCCAACTTATCTCCCAAACCCAGGTTATTGCCCAACTGTTATTAACTTTATGTCTAGTATTCATCATGTCAGGAGATCCAATCGAAAACGGCGATGGGGATTTAGTAATTGGGGTCTACATTGAAGGACCAGTTAGTAAAGGTGGTTTCACTCATTACCTTTACAATATCTGGCCAGTACCGATGGTGGCAGGGCTTAAAGGAAAAGAACATCGCCAGACCATGGCAACACGACGGTTGGAGGAAGAGCGCCTCATCTTCTGCCTGGGAACCCTCCAACCACAAGGGATAAACTCAGATTTCTCCAGTTTCCTCATTTCCCCTTCCCCCATCTTGTCTCAGTCAATTCCCTCGAACTCAGCACCGCCTTTCTAACCTGCAATCTTCTTCCTGACCTCTCCGCCCCCACCCCACTCCGGCCCATCACCCTTACCTTGACCTCCCTCCACCTATCGCATTTCCAACGCCCCTCCCCAAAGTCCCTCCTCCCTACCTTTTATCTTAGCCTGCTGGACACACTTTCCTCATTCCTGAAGAAGGGCTTATGCCCGAAACGTCGATTCTCCTGTTCCTTGGATGCTGCCCGAGCTGCTGCGTTTTTCCAGCAACACATTTTCAGCTCTGATCTCCAGCATCTGCAGTCCTCACTTTCTCCAGGAAAAGAACAATACCACAGTATTGGCAACCACAGGCTTTCACCAAGGGGGAACTGTAAAAGTGAATTCAACTGAAAAGGTTAAATAGGGATTTCTATGTTTACAGTAACATTCAAATAGCTGACTTTGTCAGATGTCGGGAACAGCAGGAAACTTCCAGAATGGTCTGAGGAACTATAAAGGATTAACTGGTTAGGAGGCAGTAGAGGGCATGGATAGAATAAACAGTTAAGGATTGAACAAACAATACTAAGATAAGATTAAACAATTCCTGCCGAAGTGAATAAACAGACATACCTAGGACTGGAGACGTCTGTTTATTGGAACATTATGTACTGACAAGGTTGGAATTTTCAGGCATGCTTAAAGGTGTATAAATTGATGAATTTCATATATTCAGCAGAGTTTTCATTCTAGGTTGTCTGGAATGGACTCTCTGCATACACTAGAATTTACAATCACAAACGTGCGCTCAAGAACCTGTGGTTAATCAGTAGAAATAATGAAAACAGCCTGAAGATTTCGTCAGTTGCTCTAGGTATCCTCCCTAACACCCTATTCCCTGTAGCTGTAGCATTGTGGAACTGCACGTGGACTTACGGAATGAATGCACCCAATAGAGCGGCATGGACGCTCGGTGGTTAGCACTGCCCACTCACAGTGCCAGGGACCCGGGTTTGATTCCACCCTTGGGCTACCGTCTGTGTGGATTTTGCACATTTTTCTTGTTTCTGCTTTCCTCCAACAGTCCAAACATGTGCAGGTTAGGTGAATTGGCATTGCTAAATTGTCCATAATGTTCAGGAATGTGCAGGCTAGGTGGGTTAGCCATGGGAAATGCAGGGTTACAGGGATGGAGTATGTCTGGGTGGGATGTTCTTTGGAGGTATGGTATGGACTGAATGGTCCGATAGCCTGCTTCCACATTGTAGGGATTCTATTTATAAATTTATCTGTTGTCTTTTCATCTTTCCGGACCGTTGGAGGCTGAGGGGTGACCTTATAGAGGTTGATAAAATCATGAGGAACATGGATAGGGTAAATTGACAAGGTTTGATCTTTGGGGTGGGAGAGTCCAGAACTAGACGGCTTAGGTTTAAGGTGAGAGGGGAAAGATATAAAAGAGACCTAAGGGGCAACCTTTTCACACAGAGGCTTGTGTGTGTATGGAATGAGCTGCCAGAGGAAGTGGTGGGGGCTGGTACAATTGCAACATTTAAGAGGCATCTGGATGGGGATATGAATAGGAAGGGTTTAGAGGAATATAGGCAAAGAGCTGGCAAATGGGACTGGATTAATTTAGGATATCTAGTTGGCATGGACGAGTTGGACCGAATGGTCTGTTTCCATGCTGTACACCTTTATGACTCTATGATTCCATGACTATGACACTCAATTGAGGAAGTCTTCTCTTAGTATTACAACTCCTTGTGGAAAGATCTGATCTTTTAACTCTCCTTTTTAGAAACCCCACCCTTCATCCTGGTACTAACAGCAACCTTAGCTTCTATTCTTAGAATGACAATCACCTCCCTGTCCTGATTTAAAAACCTCCTGTAAAACACCTTTTAACTTAATCTTTTTGATTATCTCCCCTCACCCCCATGTAATATGATCTAACTCTACATTCTATATTGAATTGAAAACTTTGGAATGATTTCCTAAAGAAAAAGCCTGCTGAAAATCCGACAACCGCCAGTAAATTAGTTAGAATTGAAAAGTAAATAAGTTTTAATGATGGTTTGGAGGAAATCTGAAGATGTTCAGAGTCAGATTTTTGCCAGGGTTAAAAAGAAGGTACTGTCTACAGCCAGAGAAGAGTCAAGAAGAAGGGGACAGAGATTTAATGTGATTGGTAAAATATCCAGAGACATCACAGGCAAAAAAAAACAATTATGATCTGGAATGAACTGCCTGAAGGATAGTGGGAGCAGACTCAATAACCCTAAATGAAAATTTGTTAAATCTTTGAAAGGGAAAGATGTGTCAGGTTATAGAAAGAAAATGGAGTCATGGGGTTAATTGGATAGGTCATGCCAAGGGCTGGAACAGATACAATGGGCCAAATAACCATCTTCTCTACTGTATCATCCTATAATTGCATTATTCAGTTTGAACCCTTGCACATGTTGTGCAACAGTTCTAATAACATGAACCCAAAATGGCGATTCATACAACAAACACAGAAATTGCTGGAAAAGCTCAGCAGGTCTGGCAGCAGCTGTGGAGAGAAATCAGTGTTAATTCTACGGGTCCTGAAACCCTTCTCCAGAAGGAGATGGGTATACAGCTTGATTCACTAACCATACGTACATACTGGTGGCTGAGAACTCTAGCAAGAGTCAGTTAACTAAACAAATGAACATACCAGACTCCAAGTCTCTCATGTTATCAACTTTAATGTACCTGAGAAAACTATTAAGAGATCCACATCACTCCCAAGGTGATAAGAGTAGGGGTCTGGATTACACCAGCTTTGGTTCCAAAATTCACCCTTTGAACATGTTGCAGGTCACAAGTGATACTGTATTTATAATCACAGTTTTTGCTGTAATGCGAGTCATATCTTAAAGCTAGGTACCAGGCATTATACAATCAGTGGCATTTTTTAAATGTCTTGTTCCCCTGATATATGGACTTTATTTATAACCTCCCTTTGTATAACCATGCCATCATCATAAAGGACTGGAGTTCAAAAAAATCTTAGCAATTGCCTGAAAATTGATTTGACGTCTATCACCCATCCCTCCCTTAGGTCCCTGAAGACATTTTAATATGAGCCCTGACATTATGATGGATGAAATCTGGCATTTAACTGCAGCGACAGTACTCCCCTGTGCAACATAACAGCTTGTTCGAAGCTCCTCTTCAAGTTCTGACTCACTATTAGGCTCAAAGCCACATACAAATCCATCTTATGCATTTACTCCAGTCTTTCCAACCAACCTTATTTGGCAACCGAGAAGAGGAGAAAACCATTACTTTAAAGTGTTTTCATAAACTCCATAAACCTTTTAAACACCGTGTAACACTCAACCTCAATGCTGCTTTGAAAGAAAATGGGAATAAGTAATCTGGTGCAAAGTCTGTAGTACATCTTTTCTCTCTGATGTTGGGCCAATAATATGAAACACTGCAGGATTTAAGATAAGGGTACTTGGAGGCCAAACATTGCTGTAAAATGACATTGGGAGTTCCAAAAAAAAACATAAAATTCCCTGTTTCAGTACTGCCTTCCAAAGATCTCCCAAAAATCACAGAACTGACTCCTGGATTTCAAACTTTATCTGACCTCTGCCTTTTTTTTTTAACATTTCCAATTGCTGTCCAACAGGATCTTAGTTCAATTGTTTTTGCTGCAATGTTACCATGTGTTTGCAATTACATACAGTGATGACAGGCCAGCAGTGAGGGTTCACTGTTTGTTAACAAGAATAAATGGGGTTGCTGCTGTGGCTAGCAAAGCTGTGTTACTGTGACAGTGCTGCTAAAAGATGCTGCTTACTTCAATGGAATTTCAAGCTGAAATGTCAAGGTTTTCATTCTATACAATTAAAGAACAGGACAGCACACAAGAGGCTGTTCAGCCCATCATGCTGTGTTGGATCTTTGGAAGAGGTACCAAGTAGTCCGAGGTCCCTGCTGTTCTTAATTCCCATCACCCAGTAAATCATTACTTCTTCAAGTACATTCCCAATTCCTTTTTGAAACTTCCTTTTACTGTTTCAGATGGTCGACAATCTATGCCAGAGAGGGCTGTAAGAGTACACTTTTAAGAATATATGGCTGAGATACAGATTTTCTTTCATCACGAAGAGAATTAAGGTTATGAGGTAAAGGAAGTGGAGCTGAGGATTTTCAGATCAGCCATGATCTCTTTGAACAGCAGAGCAGCCTCGATGGGCCAAATGGCCAACATCTCACAGTCTAACAGTCTAACAGTCTTATGGAAAGTTATGATTGAATCTGCTGCCATTGGGATACGCAAACTTCCATCAAAGGCCTGTAATACACTTAAGGAACCTGCAGTCTTGGGCACTCCAGAAAAAGCTTCCCAGAGCTTTTAATCCTCAAATGTTTACCAGAAGAACACATCTTATAGTGAGCTTGAAAAAAAAAGGAAAAGCTTACATTAGTATTGTGGAGTGAGGGGTTAATGGAAATGAGTCAGAGATGAAAATGACAGAATAACCATGCGCAGTGATTTGGTCTTAGTCCTTTCTCACATATTTTAACTCACATAACAAATACCACAAAAAGCTGGGTTTTCATTGAGACAGATTTCTTGAAATCTATTGACAATGCTAACTATGTGCACCATTATGATCAAGCAAGCATTGACATAGTGCGGTTTCTGTGTCTGTCGTTGTATTAAGTATAAATAACTGACTCACTGAACACACTATACTACCATAATTACACTAAGTAGGAAGTAAATGAAAGCTTTATACCAGAGAATCACATGTTGTAAAGTCATGTAGTTCTCTTTTAATGGTGCAGTGGTCTATCTAATCTGGAATCAATGAAATAATAGGTTGAACTGTCTAAACTGGAAACAGAGAGAGAAGCAACAGTTTACCTGGAGACAAAACCAGAAATTGTTGGAAAATCTCAGGACCCCTTGCAGCATCAGTGGAAGGAAATCAGAGTTAACGTTTCAGGACCAGTGACCCTTCCTGAGAACTGTAGTGAGTGAGTGAGCTGAGCTGGAAGTTCTACTCAGGCCTGGAGTGTGAATAACAAGTAGAAATGACTTGACCAATTCACATTCAAATTACTGGGAGAGTAAGGCACTCAAGATTGAAGAATCAAAACAGCGCTAGAGGGCCTGGGACAACCAGACCAGACAGGAAGGAGAGACAAGACCATAGGAGGAGAACTCCCTCTCAGGATCATTTCAAATATCGATTAGAACAGCTCAAAAATACTTTGGAAATATTTTAGAGAAGCAATAAATGTATTAAGCAGATGTGGCAGCTACTCCCAACAAAGCAAGGGAAGCACCAAAGTGAACTCAGAATCCCTGCAGTAAGGAAGCGGGCCATTCAGCCCGTCAAGTTCACACCAACCCTCTGAAGAGCATCCCAATCAGATCCACCCCATCCCTTGCCTATGGTCTTTTGTGTCTCTGACTCATTTCCATTAACCCACCTAGCCTGCACACTATGGGCAATTTAACCTGGCCAATCCACCTAACCTGCAGATCTTTGGGCAATGGAAGGAAACCAGATTACCCAGAGGAAACCCACACAGACACTGGGAGAATGTGCAAACTCCACACAGACAGTCACCCAAGTGTGGAATCAAACCCAGGTCCCTGGTGCTGTGAAGTAGCAGTGCTAACCACTGAGCTGCTGTGCCACCCCTAGTCTGTTTCTGCCTGAGATAGGACAGTTGGTGAGGATATTAGGAGAACCTCTGAGTGGTATCACTTCTCACTTCTCTCTGAACAGGTTTAAAAAAGTTTTAGCTAAGCTTTTTACCTCATGGTCAGAACCTTTGACAATAAGAACAACCAGGAGAAAGTGAGGACTGCAGATGCTGGAGATCAGAGCTGAAAAATGTGTTGCTGGAAAAGCGCAGCAGATCAGGCAGCATCCAAGGAGCAGAAGAATCGATGCTTCGGGCATAAGCCCTTCTTCAGGATTCCTGAAAATCCTAAAAATCACACAACACCAGGTTATAGTCCAACAGGTTTAATTGGAAGCACAACAGCTTTCGGAGCGCCGCTCCTTCATTGGGTGATACTGATACTATAACCTGGTGTTGTGTGGTTTTTAACATGGTACACCCCAGTCCAACACTGGCATCTCCAAATCATAACGGAGAAGGCATTTCAACTATGACCCTGACCTCCGCGTTATTTTTGAGTTGAAAGAAACAGAAATATTTTTCATTTCTTTGCAGCTCACATATTCCAACGCCACCCCTGCCATCTCATGTTCCTCCTAAAGTTATTGTAATGCTGCTTTTGTCACCAGGTTGGTTTTACTTCTGAAAGATGACATTAAGTCCATTGTTTGGCACGGAAACCCTCCAAGCAGCTGTCTCTGGCTTCCTAGAAGCAGCAGTGATATCACTGGCAGAGGAAGCCTCCCATGGAGGAAGAGTGGTGTGAGGCAAAGAAGTCCGGCTATGGTCCAGAATTAATCTGCAGTGTTGAGTCCAAGATACCTGTCTGGAGTGTAGAGAAAGAGGGATCATCCTCTCAATCCACCACCATGATACAGCTGGGTAACATTTTCTCATAAAGCCCTGGTTAAGTGAACACTTAAACCTGGATCTCTTCAAAGTGGTGTTGGTTGCACCACTGATCTTCTGGTTATTTTCAATTCTAAACACTTTGGAGGTAACTGACCTGACATTACTAGTGTCCTTAGATCTAAGCAGGGAGTTGATCATCTCATGTCAGCAGTTTGAAAATCTATATTTCTTTGAATATATCACAGAATCATAGAACTGTTACCATTCAGAAGGAACTTATTTGGCTCACTGTGTCTGCACTGGTTCCATTACATAGTACCAATCTCCTGCCTTTTCCTTATCCCTATTTGTATGCTATTTCTATCCAAATAATTATTCAACACCCTCTTGAATGCATCAATTGAATCTCCCTTCACCTTCTTCCCAAGCAGTGCATTCCACACTTGGCACTACTCCCACATTCCATTCTAATCACTGAGAGGATTTTTTTTTGTCTCACATCACCCTTGCTTCATTTGCCTATCACTTTAAATCTATGTCTTCTTATTCTTTTATTTTGTTTTACGAAGGGGAACAGCTTTTCCCTGTCTACTGCTAATAATTTTGAAAACTGCTGTCAAAGACTTTCAGTCATCTTCTTTCCAAAGAGAACAGTTCCAACCTATTAAAACTATCCTCATAACATTTTACTTAGCTTTAGGGAAAGAAGTTTTAACTGTTGGAAAATTGGGCATTCAGTTTGAGGAACAGACTTAGATGCAATTACATCACAAACAATCCTGGGATAATTGTGCTTTAAAAAATACATATTTCTTTTCTTGCGCGGTCAGAATGGATGGTGAAAGATTTGACCAATATCTGATCCATTTCTAAACTTGCAAAGGAGCAAGGCAGTGAGGGATAGGGACATAAACCACCAGCAGCTTGATAAATTATTTAAGGATGGATTTACTCAACTGATTTCTGAGATAATAGTGTTTGCCTTATAAGGAGAGGTGAAGCAAGTTGGGTCTAAACTCACTGGGATTAAGAAGAATAAGAGGTGATCTTCATGAAATATTTACGATTCTGTTACAGGTGCTTGACAGATTGGATGATGGGAACATTTCCCTTCACAGGGGAGTCCAGAACTAGAGGGGAAGACTTTCATTATAAGGGGCCTCCCAATGAAGGTGAGGATTTTTTTCTTGCAAAGGATCATTGATCTTTGGACTTCATTTCCCAGTGTGTGGTGGGGAGGCCAACTCATTGCAGATTGTGTTCAACAGCTTTATTGATCCATAAAGGTTGTGGGACAGGTCGATCAGTAAAGTGGAGTTGTGGTCACAATCAGATCATCCATGAATGAGCTAAATGGCGGAGTTGGCTCAAGGGACATCATGTTTAACTCTTACTTTTTATGTCCCCTCTCTTTTTGTCAGGCAGATCTTGCACATACTATGATCTATCAGTTGCAGGTTCATTGGCTCTGAAAAGATGTGCCTTTATTTAGAATTTCATCTGAGGAATATCACAATGCCCTGGTTATGTGAGGACTTAAACTTGAAATTCTCCAAAATGGTATGGCTGCCTCACTGACCTTCTGGTTATTTTCAATTCTACAATACTATGAGTTCCTTTGAGGTGTGGTGACTACTGCTGTGCAAACAAATGGGGCTGAGTTAGCTGGATGGCTGGTTTGTTATGCCAACAGTATGGGTTCAATTTCCAGACCATCTGAGGTTACCACAAAGGACTGTCCTTCTCAACCTCTCCCCTTGCCTGAGGTATGGTGACCCTTAGGTTAAGCCACAACTAGTCATCTTTCTCTAATGAGAGAGCAGCCCTATGGTTAGCTTGTAGTACATCAAAATTACATTTTTTTTAAAACAAACATGGTAGCCTCTTTGTTCACAGCTAGATTATATGTGCAAAGTGGCAACGAATGACCAGTTAATTTGTTTGATCAGTGCTGGTTAAGAGAGGAATATTCCCCAAGACTCTTGAGAGCTTACTGATCTGCCTCAAATAGTATCACAACATATTTAAAGCACATCTGAGCAAGAAAATAAACAACTTGTGGTTAATGTCTAGTCTAAAGGATTTTGATTCTAATGCCTGCAATGCAGACCTCAGTCGTCTTCTCCAATTGTATTCTTGCTAATGTGCTCATGGTATAGAGTGGAACAGAAAGCAACTGTTTCCTTAGTTAGTTGGAATGTTGCCATCCGGTTTCACCTGCCAATGTTCAAGTGTCATTTTGAGGCAACCCACAGTCTGTTTTGTCCTTGTGACAAACACCCATAATTTCCAATGAAGTATAATTTCGATTACTGACACATTGGATTCTTAAGACAATGCTGTCAGTTAGATTTTAAAATGCCGATCCTTCTGAATGGCGATTTGAACCATTTGTTTTTCCTTATCAGCGCAACATGTTTTGTATACACAACAGGCAAAACAATCATGCAAACACCAGCCTCAAGTTAAAATCTTAAAACCAGAAATAATTGACAGAGGCCATGGGATTTGTTTCAAAGAAAACACATGGTAGATGATATTAAAGGGGATGAGGAAATGGCAGGGAGTGGGATGAGGCTTATGGAGGATGGAACTTCATTGGCATAGCCAAGTCATACTGAAGAGCATCCAACTGTGTTGGACGTTGTATGGCACTATGTTGGCAGCACTATCATCGACCAGTCTGAAATAAAGTACTTTAACTGAAATTTCATTTCCACTGCCTGATTTTGGCTGATCATAGAATCCCTACAGTGTGGAAGCAGGCCATTCAGCCCATTGAGTCCACATCAACCCTCCAAACAGCATCCCTTTCAGACTCACATCCCTCACCCTATTTCTATAACTCTGCATTTCCCACGGCTTGGCGAATATTCCTCTCTTAATCAGCACTGATCAAACAAATTAAATGGTCATTCATTGCCTAATCTGTACATCCCTGGACACTATGGACAATCCACCCTAACTTTACACATCTGTTGACTGTAAGAGGAAATTGGAGCACCCAGAGTAAACCCACACAGACACAGGGAGAATGCACACAGACAGTCAAGGGTGAAATTGAACACAGGTCCCTGGCACTGTGCTGCCCTGCTGTTGTTGCATAGCCCAATACTCGATGCCAACTTCATCCTGTCCTACCCCATCAGGTCCAGATTGGCACTTTAACTTTCTAATGGATGGGAAAAAAGAACTCAAACTGGACAGCATTTCAGTTTATCCCTCGCTTACAAAATTTAACTTTGGCATGCTCTCCCAAATTTCTTGGCTTGACTTATACAGATCTTTCACAAAGAATGGAAATCACAGCATAGGTTATTTGTCCCAAGTTATCCATTAATAAGCCTCATCATAGTCCTTTCCATCTAAACCTAACAACAAAACCTTCCTCCCTTCTCCCCTCTGTGTTGGGCTTGCTTCACAATAACCTGCTCGCTGATGCTCAGTTTGGGTTCTGTCAGGGCCACTCAGATCTTGACCACATTATATGTTGATTTGTGCAGCATGGCCTCGTGTTAGGGGCTGGAGAAGTGCAGCCATTTCAGCGGGTGGAATCATTTCAAGAGAAATGTCACATGATAGAGTCAAAATCTCTGAAATCCTGTGGGATCAAATGACACTACACATCATTACCAATCTGTGTTTGTGTACAGAGTCAAAAAGCGTGGTGCTGGAAAAGCACAGCAGGTCACGCAGCATCCGATGTATGTATGTATGTATGGTGTGGTGTATGTATGTATGGTGTGGTGTGTGTATGTGCGGTGTGTGTATATGTGGTGTGGATGTGTATGTGTATGTGTGGTGTATGTGTGTGTGTGCATGTGTGTGTGAGTGTATGTGTGGTGTGAGAGTGTGTGTGTGTGTTTATTTGGGGGTGGGAGGGGTTGAGGCAGGGGAAAGGAGCCATCCTCCCTGCTGGGAACCTCAGCTACAAGTTCAGCCACTTCATGCCCTAAGGGTTAAAGAATCAATTTACAGCTTCTTGACCCTGGGGATATAGACTCAGATCCTTACCTTTTCAAACAAGGGCACGGTACCATCTCCGCAAGCAATTCTGGCCACACACTCCAACCTGTGGACATGCACCTTAGCTTGCATTAGTACGTTTAGTACCCTACAGTACTGAACACACTGTCTGTTAATGAAGATATTGGATTTACTCCACTTCACTAATGCCACCTGGTCTGCTGTGCAATTTCAAGATTTTTTTATGTCTTTTTTTAAATTCCTGGCCTACTGTGACTTTGCTCCAATGAGTAACGGGTTTTCCTGTCAGATTGATTTGCTTTCCTTCTGAATAGGTTGATCCCTTTGAATGAAGAAAATATGCAAAATCCAGTTACCAGGTGCATGTCATGACTCAGTGATGTGGAGGTTATTGTGCTAAAATATGACCGCCTAATCGACCATTCAACTGAATTGTAGCTGCCTTCACCAGCATTGGATTTTCCAATTCATTGCCATGATGCCTTGACTTTACGGTTCTGATTCTGATGAATTTCTTTATATAGTCATGATTGGAGTGTTATAGTAATGGAAAAGAAGTTGTTTTAAAATTTAAAAAATGAAAGTGAACTAAAGGCCGAGTTCTCCTGGCCTCATGCCAGGTGGGAATGAAGGCTGAAGCAGTGGGAGAGAGGTGGGGCAGAAGGATAGTAAAGAGCTTATTGTTGAACCTTCATGAAAATGGACAAACTCACCTCGATTTCAGGCAGTCCTCAAGGTGACGGAGTTGTTGGCATTTTTCATAGTCACCTCAGGCCGTAAATAGGCAAATGGTGCTAATGATCAAAGATAAGGAGTTGGTCTTCTTGGTACAGGATGGCCTTGCAGAGGGCTCCTCCCTGAGCCCACAGCCAGATCACCACGTTATCATTGGAAGCCTCACCATGCAGAATGAATCTACCCTAGAGCTAATGTTTTATCAGCCGTGAAGGAGGGGGCCCTTATTTGGGCATTTGTTGGTCACTTAAGGGTCTCAACTGGGACAAGGGTGAGACCAGTCAACATCTGCTTGGGCAATGGTAATTCGCCAATGGAGGACAATTGGAGCCTACCATTGCAGCCAATGTTTGCCACATCATACCTTTCAATGATGGCTAAGCTGCTCCTGTTAGGTGTAAAGTTCTTACCCCTGACTACAGATCCATGAAGAAGGCTGGACACTGAGATGAGTTGATATATGTTTTGCCCAATTCCATTTCTGGTCAATGGTAACTCTCAGAATTGTGAAGGCAGAACGTTCAGGACCGGAAATTCTTTGAATGCTGTGGGAGGTTGTTAGATCCTCTTTTGTTGGAGTTGGTCTTCTCCTGACATGAATGTTACTTACCACTTGTTACCAAAGCTCAAGTATTGTCTGAATCTTGATGAACGTGGACACAGACTGCTTTAATATCTGATAACTATGAAAGACACTGACCACCATGCAAACATCAGCAAGCATTCTCACTCCTAACTTTACAATGGACAGATGATCACTGATAAAACAGCTGACGATGGTCAGGTGTAAGTCACTAACCTGAGGAACTGCAGCTGTGATGTCCTGGGGTTGAGGTAAACATTGTCATATCCCGATGGACTGTAGAGCTGCTTTTGTGTTTGTTGGGGTGGGTTGACCAATTAAACCAGTCGACACCTGGAGTCCACTTCTAGCATCAAAGAGTTTACTGAAATTACACCAGCAGGAAGAAACCTCCAGAAATAAAGAATCTTCTTCAACAAACAAAGACATGCAAGTTTTAAGAAGATTTGTAGCTCAGGCTGAGGTTCTGGATGTAGGTTTGCTCACTGAGCTGGATGGTTCATTTTCAGATGATTCGTCACCACACTAGGTAACATCATCAGTGAGCCTCCGGATGAAGCACTGGTGTTGTGGCCCGCTTTCTATTTATGTGTTTAGATTTCCTTGGGCTAGTGATGTTATTGCTTGCGGCAATGTTATTCCTGTGGTGATGTCATTTCCTATTATGTTTCTCAATGGGTGTTAAATTGAATCCAAATCAATGTGTCTGTTGATAGAGTTCCAGTTGGAATGCCAAGCTCCTAGACTTGGATCCCATTTACCATCCCCTGAGAAATAGAACCAGAAATGACATCACCACAGGAAATGATGTTAGCAACCCAAGGAAACCCAAACACAAAGAGAAAGCAGGCCATGCCACCAGTACTTCATCTGGAGGCTCAGTGATGATGTTACCTAGTGTGGTAATGAACCATCTGAAAATGAACCTTCCAGCTCAGTGAGTAAACCTACATCCAAATTTATATTTATACCTTTAGCAGTTGCAATGATTCATATTTTTAATTAATTACATACACCCCCCCAAACTAGGTTAATCATGTGACTGCATGGTCAGCGATGAACAGTCTTGCAAAAAACCTTTGGTCTTCCATGATCTCACGATGTTCCCCAGACACCCATACCTCCCTCCTTGGGACTTTGGATGTTGCATTCAATCACATTCTAATATATGACAATCATTCTCCTGCTGAGACACTTACCAGCTACGTAATGCTAATAGTCAATAAGTTGACCACTTATAAAGGACTTTCCAAAATTCTGTTTTTATATAATTTATAATCCTTACTAAATTTATTACAGGAGATACAAAACATGATAATTTCTACCAATGGTTATAAAATTTGTTATAAATGTTCCAATATAACGTTACTTATATGTGATGTTATGGGGTTACATCTAATGTGAGAATGGGAACAGCATCTTTCTCATTTGACATTGGAGGGTCAAACTAATACAGTCTCTCTATCTTGTAGCTGCAATTATAACTCTTTCTATTCCCATGCTGCCGGTGGGTTTTCTTAAGGTTCATCTTTGTAGGATTTTTAATGGAATCTCTTTAAAGTTTGTTTTGGTTTATAAGTTTGAAATCTATAACTATAGTTATCTGGAAATCATAATTAAAGTAAATAGACCTTTTTTAATTTTGTGACATATCTCAGACTCCAAATTAATTCAGTATAAGATCCTTCTGTCAGCATACAGGGATACAAGGTGCTGTTGTCTTGTTTCTGTGTAAACAACTGCACAAGATTAGATTATTTACAGTGTGGAAACAGACCCTTTGGCCCAACAAGTCCACACTGACCCTCCGAAGATTAACCCACCCAGACCCATTCTCCCTGACTAATTCACCTAACACTATGGGCAATTTAGCATGGCTAATTCACCTGAGCTGCACATCTTTGGATTATGGGAGGAAACTGGAGCACCCGGAGGAAACCCACGCAGACAATGTGCAAACTCCATGCAGTCACCCAAGGTGGGAATTGAACCTAGGTCCCTGGTGTTGTGAGGCAGCAGTGCTAACCACTGAGCCACTGTGCCACCTTAAATCTGTTACCTTGGATGTATTCTGGCTACAGAGCCGCTTTTCCCTAACTTATGATTTTCTTTAAACAAAACTAGACCAAACAAGCTATTGTAAGTTAACTGAAAACTACTGTTAGCCATCTTATGCTGCATTTCACCATGGACAGCACCAATACATGACTGATGGTGGCTTAGCCTGAGAGTCACTAAACCTTAGGCAAGAGAAGAGGTTGAGGAAGAGAACTCTTCATGTGACTACAGCTTGTGCGGGAATAGGCTGAGGTTAACGGTGTCCAACAGCAATAGACCTCTTCCTTGTCTTATGGATGACTTCAACTATTGGAGAACTTTCTCCTGGATTTCCAATGACTTCAACTTTCATGGGGCTCTTTGACACCGCACGGGCTCAAATGACTGTCAAGATCATTTTGTCCAGCTTCCCTTCTTAACCGAAATTCTTCTGTCCATATTCAGACCAAGGTTGCAATGACGTCAGGTGCCCACTGGCCTTGGCAACCAAATCACTTGTCTTAACTCAAGCAAAGCATAGAGGTGATCCAATGTGCTCTCTTTATCAAGAAACATTGAAATGCATGAATTACAGGGAAAGGCTCAAATGAATAGGATACAGATCAAGACAGTTGTAGGCACCAGACCATCGGAAGGATGTGAATGCATTGGAGCAAGTGCAGAAGAGGCTAACAAGATTGGTTCCAGAGATGAGCCATTTCATTATGAGGAAAGATTGGAGAAGATGGGACTGTTTAACTTGGAGAGGAGAAAGCTAAGAGGAGATCACAGAATTTTTCAAAATTATGATGAGCTCCTGACAGAGTGGATGGGAGAAGCTGTTCCCACTTTTAAAAGGATGAGAACCAGACAGCATCGTTTCAAAGTGTTTTGCAAAAGAGGCAAATGTGAGGTCAGGAAAGAGCCAGCGATTAGTTCAGGTCTGGGATGTACTGGCTGGAAGCGTAGTGGTCAGGTTCAGTTGAGACATCCAAGAGGGCATTGGATGATTATTTAAATCGGAGCAAAGTGCAGGGTTACGGGAAGCAGGTAGAAGATCAGCAGTAAGTTAAACAGCCTGTGCAGACAGAATGGTTTAAGTAGCCTCTTCCTACATCATGACAATTCTGAGACTCTGTGAGGCACATGTTACATGAGGGAAACTATGGAAGTGAGGAATTCCACACTAATGAGATCTGGAAAAGGAGAAATAAAGAGGCAGAAATGATACAATGGAATTGAAATCTCAATGTCCTGATAAACCAAAGGAAGAATTCAATTTATATAGCACTCTCACAATATCAGGATAATTCAAAATGGTGTATAGTCAATGGAGTACTTTTTTAAGTGATCCCACTATTGTGGGCAATATGGCAGTCAAAGCAAGCTCCAAAAAACAGCACATGATACTGACCAGGTCATCTATTGATAGTGGTGTTGCCTAATGAAAAAATATTTACCATGTCATGAGAGGATATCTCCAGTGGTCTTCTTCCAAATGGTGCAATGGGAGCATGATCATCTTCTTGAAAGGATAGATGGACCTTGCTTGAGCATCTCACCTGAAGGACAGGCATATTGTTGCAGGGTGGAATGGGTGCTGATCGTCAATAGTTTAACTGTCGATTGAATAACCAGGCAAGTAGTAACAGTAGAACAGTCCATTAGAAGATCATTTGAAACAGATAGTGGGATCCTGGAGTAACAAAGAGAGAGAATATTTACTCCTTGGATACTAATCCTAGTGTTGCAAAATGCTACATAATACATGTTCTCTGTCATCTCATGAAAAGAGGAATTGGGCAGAGTTAATGAAAATAGCGTTGAGGTAGTTGATCAACTGGTTGAATGATGAAGCAGAACAGCATACTTCTGTTCATATATTTTTTGTGAAAAGTCTATTTTTTTCCCCATCAAACTGTGCAGAAGTAGCAACCTGTTCAGAACTATGACACACCTCTGGAGCAGGTGGGATTTGAACCCAGGCCACCCAGACCAAAGGTAGCAACACTACCACTGTGCCACAAAAGCCCTTCATGTGTGTTCACCTTCACCTTTCATTAGCCAAATTACATTAACTTGAAATGTTTTCTCCGAGCATTTTAATATATAAATTGGTACCTGGAATTCTATTAATATTAAAGCAAAATTGAGGTCGAAATGGTAATATTCTTGACTTGACTGACAAAGTACTGAAATAATGATTCTCTCACATATCTATTGATGCATAACCTTTTAATTCAAGACTAAATAATGCAAAGCATTATTAATAAAAAAAGTTCCCTCCCACCACAATTTATTTTCTTTCGATTTCTTCCTCTGGCACTGACTGACCCTCTGCGTGGGTTAATAAGTATTGACTGTTCTCTGTCACCTCCTTTTCAGACCTGAACCGAGACACAAGAGAATTGTCTGCAGGGGTCAAAATAACATGCTTTTTGAGGGGCTATTCTGAGATTCCTCTACGTCAAGCTTTCAATTTCCGGTGGCTATTTTCTCATTTTAAGCATTGCCTTTAATCGTTCAGGTGGCTTGTGTGTTGTTGATTTATTTATTGATTTGCAAATAATTCATTACGTGTAATTTCTAGTTTTCCTGCTCCTGGTCAGCTTGGTCTTCCTTTGTTGATGGGTATCAATTGTCAGATTCAATCTCTCTCCCTGTTTGCAGTCACTGCTTTCTCCCCTCACCCCAAGCTGACCCTTTCCTAGCTGACTAGATTCTCACCCTGCCCAGCAGACTGGGCTTGCTGCATTCGCACTGGTCCCTCCCTTGGTCTTGGTCGGCAGACTCAATCCCTCCTTCAACAGACACGCTCGCGCACATCCACCATTCCATCCTAAAAATATCCTCATTCCCCTGGCCTATTGTCTAAACTCCCTTCTTACCAGCCAATTCCCCAGTCTCACTGTGCAAACTCCCTCCCTCCCCTTGCCTTGGCGACAGACTCAATCCCTCCTTCAGCCTCACCCCCAGGTCTTTTCCTGCAGACACTCCCCATCCCCCCAGTAGACATTCCCCACAACCCCGTCCTGGTTTCCCCCTGGAGACCTTCCCCCTTCCCCAAGTCTCCCTTGCAGACACTCCCCTTCCCCCCCAGTCACCCCCTGGAGACTTTCCCCCTCCCCCCAGTCTCCCCCTGCAGACACTCCCCCCCAGTCTCCCCTACCGTCTCCCCCTGCAGACACTCCCCCCCCACCGTCTCCCCCTGCAGACACTCCCCCCACCGTCTCCCCCTGCAGACACTCCCCCCCAGCCACTCCCCCCTCCCCCCAGTCTCACCCTCCAGACCCTCCCCCCAGTCTCACCCTCCAGACCCTCCCCCCTCCTCCCAGTCTCACCCTGCAGACATTCCCCCCCAGCCACTCCCCCCTCCCCCCAGTCTCACCCTCCAGACCCTCCCCCCTCCTCCCAGTCTCACCCTGCAGACACTCCTCCCTCTCCCCCGTCTCCTCTTGCAGACACTCCTCCCTCCCCCTCCCTCCCCCTGCAGACACTCCTCCTTCCCCCTCCCTGAGGACACTCCACCACCACAGTCTCCCCTTGCAGACACTCCCCCTCCCCCCAGTCTCCCCGTGTAGACACTCCCCCTCCCTCCCAGTCTCCCCCTGCAGACACTCCCCCTCCCTCCCAGTCTCCCCCTGCAGACATTCCCCTCCCTCCCTCCCAGTCTCCCCCTGCAGACATTCCCCTCCCCCAAGTCTTCCCCTGCAGTCACTCCCCCCCCCGGTCTCCTTCTGCAGAAACTTCCCCTCACCCCAGTCTCCCGCTGCAGACACTCCTTCTCCCCCTTCCCTGAAGAAACCCCCCCCTCCCCGAGTCTTCCCCTGCAGAACTCCCTCTCCCCCCATCTCGCCCTGCAGACACTCATCCTCCTCCCTGAGGACACCCCCCCTCCCCGAGGACACCCCCCCCCCAGTCTCCCCCTGCAGACACTCCCCCTCCCCCCAGTCTCCTCCTGCAGACACTCCCCCTTCCCCCAATCTCCCCCTGCAGACACTCCCCTCCCCCAGTTTTCCCCTGTAGACACTCCCTCTCCCACAGTCTCCCCCTGGAGATACTTCCCTGCCCCCCCCCAATCCCCATTGCAGATAACCCCCCAATCCCACACTGCAGACACGCCCCCTCCCTCGGTCTCCCACTGCAGACCCTCTCCCTACCCCAGTCTCCTCATGCAGATACTCCCCCCTCACCTCCCAGTCTCCCCTGCAGACACGTCCACTCCCCAGTCCCCCCTGCAGATACTTCCCCTCCCTAGTCTCCCCCGCTGATACTTCCCCTCCCTAGTATCCGCCGCAGATATTTCCCCTCCCTCGTCTCCCCCGTAGACATTCCCCCTCCTATCCAGTCTCCTCCTGCAGATACTCCCCCTACCCCCAGTCTATCCCTGCAGACACTGCTACTCCCCTCCAATCTCCCTTTGCAGACATTCCCCCTTCCCCTCAGTCTCCCCCTTTAGATATTCCTCCTCCCCTCCAGTCTCCTCCTGCAGGCAATCCCCCTCTGCCCAGTCTCCCCATCTCCCCCCAGTTTCCCCTCCCCCAATCTCTCCCTCCGCTCAGTCTCCCCCTACAGACACACCCTATCCCCCAGTTTCCTTCTACAGAAACTTCCCCTCTTCCCAGTCTCCTCCAGCAGCCACTCTCCTTTCCCCCAGTCTCTGATTCTCCCCAGTCTCCCCCTACCCCCAGACTTTCTACTATCCCCCCTCCCCGAGACTCTCTCCCTTTCTCCATACTCTCTCCCACCACCCCTCAGTCAGTCTCCTTCCCATGGCATCGGCTGTTTTCTTCATCACCGCTAATCACCTTTTCTGCTGTTCCTCCAATAACAGGCATCTTCCTTCTCACTCTTGCTGCTGATAGGTGCACCAGTGAACCAAATAGTCCTGATTCGTTGTCCGTGTGGTTTGTTTTTAACTGGGTGATTTGCCCATTTCTTGGGAGTGATTTTACTCTCTGCCTCTTGACCTTTGAGCACTGGTTGACTGGAAAACTCCCCCTGGGCAAAGGGCTGGAGGGGAAGGTGTTGGGTCATTGAGATAAATCCACTGGTGTCATGATCATGGAGTTTCTGATGGTGTTCCCAGTTTATCATTAGGAGCCTGTCCCTTCCACACCAAAACCACTTTTCTCACAAGACTCATTCCTCTTTGTAGTCCTGAATGACATCAGGTAGCTCAAAGTAAACTTAGAATCAACAAATCATGCAGTTAGCTCTGTGCAGGGCAGCTTAATTAAGTACTTCAAAGATAACTAATCTTTAGAATTGGAAAGTGGCAGTGTTCCAAAAATTTTGATAAACGTTTGTGGATATTGATTACGGTGGTGTCATGGCAGTATCACCAGACAGGTTAATGTGCTGAAGTTCATAGGTTCAGATCCCTCCATACCAAATGGTGAAATTTGTTTTCAATTTGAAAAGAAAATCTGAAATTAAAAAGCTGGCCTAAGGATGATACCCGGACCAATCAACCCTACCACCCCGTAGCCAAACATTTCAACTCCCCCTTCCACTCTGCTGAGAACATGCAGGTCCTGGGCCTCCTCCACCGCCACTCCCTCACCACCCGACGCCTGGAGGAAGAACGCCTCATCTTCCTCATTGGGACCCTTCAACCCCAGGGCATCAATGTGGACTTCACCAGTTTCCTCATTCCCCCTCTCCCCACCTTACCCCAGTTCCAACCTTCCAGCTCAGCACTGCCCACATGACCTGTCCCACCTGTCAATCTACCTTCCCACCTATCCGCTCTTCCCTCCTCTCCAACCTATCACCTTTACCCCCATCTCTATCCACCTATTGCACTCCCAGTTACCTTCCCCCCAGCCCCACCCCCCTCCCCATTTATCTCTCCACCCCCGAGGCTCCCAGCCTCATTCCTGATGAAGGGCTTTTGCCCGAAACATCGATTTTCCTGCTCCTCGGATACTGCCTAACCTGCTGTGCTTTTCCAGCACCACTCTAATCTTGACTCTAAAGATGACCATGTTGAATCTCTTAAAAACTCCATTGAATCACTAACTGCCTTTAGGGAAAAAAAAATCTGATATTTTTAGTCAAAACTGCTGTAAATCAGAAACTGAAACAGAAATTGCTGGAAAAGCTCAGCAGATCTGGCAGCATCTGTGGAGAGAAACCAGAATTAATGTTTTGCGACGGGTTACATTTCCTCAGTTCAGAGAAAGGGTCTCTTGACCCAAAGCAGTAACTTTGATTTCTCTCCACAGAGGAGACAATAAGGACTGCTGATTTTGGAGAGGCAGAGTCGATAAAGTGTGGTGTTGGAAAACGGACAGTAGGTCAGGCAGCATCCGATGAGCATGAGAATTGTTGTTTCAGCCAGGACCCTTCTTTGGTCCTGATGAAGGGTTATGCCTGAAATGTCGACTCTCCTGCTCCTCAAATGCTGCCTGACCTACTGTGCTTTTCCAGTACCACACTTTATCGACTGTTTCTCTCCACCCGTGCTGCCTGAGTTTTTCCAGATATTTTACTGTTTTTGAATCTGGTATTTCTACCTGGTCTGGCCTACATGTGACTCCAGTCCCACAGCAATGTGATTGACTCTTCGCTGCTGTCTGGGCAATTAGGGATGGGTAATAAATTCTAGCCTAGCTCTCAAGGACAATTAACCAAAAAAAAAATTGCAACTTGAAATATCTAGCTAGAGGTGTTCAGCGATATGAAACAGGAGTGTTAAATTCAGCCTTGGGTAAACATCAGCTATAGTCACATTAAATTATGGGCCAGGATGGAGGGGCCAAATGGTTTAATCCTGCTCTCATAATTCATGACACTTAGGCTAAATCTTCTCAATTTTATTCAGTCTAACATCTCTCACTGTAACTGTACAAAATGGAAATGACTCACTTTCTTTCATGCAGTGCTTAAAGTGAACATTTTTAAAAAAAATTGTGGTGAACATTGTGATCAACAGCCAGAACATCAAGGAACCATGTCCACTTTGCAGTCAGCATTTCATGGCTAAAACCTAATTTGGCAGCAGCCACAAATAGAACAGTTTTCTTCGACTGAACTCATATCATTCAGCAAGGAAACACATTTCACTGTGCAGAATGCAAACAAATGGTCACTTAGCTTATCATTCAGAGAAGACAAGTCTCTTCCCCCTTATGAAACATCAAAGGCATCACTGGGGTGTAAAATACATTGGCATTCTGATATACTGCCTCATGGGAGAGCTGCCTTTAGTAGATTATCAGATTTCAGCAATGTTGCAATGGGGAGACAGTGTTGGAGAGTTCCAGCAGTTAGTATTTCTGGGACAGCAAGGCATTGTGCCACTCATTGATGTAATGTATCTCTGAGTAGAAATTGCACAAAGGAGCAAATTTAACTTCCAAGTTCTCTTTGGGTGCATTTTCCCAATAAATGCCACAAGTCAGCTTCACTGAGATTTATTGTGTAATGGGCTGGAGTCCAGAATCTGAATCGAAGCAAACACCAGAATGAAGAGCCACCAGAGATGAGGAAACCTTATTTTGGAGTCTGAGGTGGCTTTAACACTGTAGCCACTCTATGCATTTTCAGCACATTTTATACATTTGTTCATGGGATTTGGATTTTGCTTGCCCATCCCTAATTACCCTTGAACTGAGTGACTTGCTTTTTACAAAGGTAGTTAAGAGTCAACCGTATTGGACTGGATTCACGTAAAGCCAGGCAAGGTAAAGATTAGAGGCAAACAGACTGCAGATGCTGGAATCCAAGATAGACAAGCAGGAGGCTGGCAGAACACAGCGAGCCAGGCAGCATCAGGAGGTGGAGAAGTCAACGTTTTGTGTGTAACCCTTCTGCAAGACCTGTTCCCTTTGCCATGTGGATGAAGTAGTAGGTAAGGATTGGCAGATTCCTTTCATTAAATGCCCTCAGTGAATCAAATGGGTTTTTACAACAATCAACACAGGGCCACTGTTTGTCTCACTTTTAATTCAAATTGCACCATTGAAACCAAGCCCACATTTGGGCAGCACGGTGGCACGATGGTTAGCATTGCTGCCTCACAGTGCCAGAGACCTGGGTTCAATTCCCACCTCAGGCAACTGTCTGTGTGGAATTTGTACATTCTCCCAATGTTTGCGTGGGTTTTCTCTGGTTTCCTCCCACAATCCAAATATGTGCAGGTTAGGTGAATTGGCCATGCTAAATTGCCCGTAGTGTTAGGTGTAGGGGAATGGGTCTGGGTGGGTTGCTCTTTGGAGGGTCAGTGTGAACTTGTTGGGCCAAAGGGCCTGTTTCCACACTGTAAGTAATCTAAGTACCAAGAATATTAACCTGGGCCTCAGATTACTCTGGTGATATTACCACTGTTCTACTGTCTCCCAAAGATTGTGAAGCTCACATCATAAGTGTCTCTATCACATCCTTTCTTGCTTCATGTTACTCTACTAAAATTAATTTCAGAAACCTCTGTTTGCTATTCCCAAACTCTCACTTGACGTCCACTTCCCATTAAATCCATAAAGTTTAGAATGCAGCAGGAGACTAGTTGGTCTATCGATTCTCTGCCAGTATATACTCTCTGGGGTTTAGAAAAATGAGAGCAGATACCAATGAAACACACAAAACTCTGAAGGGCTTGAAGGGCTGAGACAATGTTTCCATTCATCGGGGAATCTAAACCATGGGGAGACAAGTTCAGGATTAGAGGCTGATCATTTTGGATTGAGTGAGGAGACATTTCTTCACTGTAAATGTTGTGAATAAGGGCTAAGTGCGTACTTATTGTGAAATGTACCCAAGGATTGGATAGAGAGAATTTTGGTCTCACTAGGAATCAATGGATATAAGGGGTGGGTGCGAAGGTGGAGTTGAAGCCCCAGATTAGCCATGATTATGCTGAATAGTGGAACAGGCTCAATGGGTCTATTCTTGCTCCTATTTCTTGTTTCTTGCAAGTGATCCAGCTGAATCTCACGCTTCGACCCTTCATCCGTAGGCCTGAGCATCACATCACTTTAAAAACAAAGAAATCTTTTTAAATGTCACAAGTGCTCCTGCACAGATCACCTTTTCAGTAAGTTCCTGATCCCAATGATCCTTTGAATTGTTGGAGGGAATCCTGAGGGACAGAATGTACATGTATTTGGAAAGGCAAGGACTGATTCGGAATAGTCAACATGGCTTTGTGCATGGGAAATCATGTCTCACAAACTTGATTGAGTTTTTTGAAGTAGTAACAAAGAGAATTGATGAGGGCAGAGCAGTAGATGTGATCAATATGGACTTCAGTAAGGCGTTCAACAAGGTTCCCCATGGGAGACTGATGAGCAAGGTTAGATCTCATGGAATACAGGGAGAACTAGCCATTTGGATACAGAACTGGCTCAAAGGTAGAAGACAGAGGGTGGTGGTGGATGGTTGTTTTTCAGACTGGAGGCCTTTGACCAGTGGAGTGCCACAAGGATCGGTGCTGGGTCCTCTACTTTTTGTCATTTACATAAATGATTTGGATGTGAGCATAAGAGGTACAGTTAGTAAGTTTGCAGATGACACCAAAATTGGAGGTGTAGTGGACAGCGAAGAGGGTTACCTCAGATTACAACAGGATCTGGACCAAATGGGCCAATGGGCTGAGAAGTGGCAGATGGAGTTTAATTCAGATAAATGTGAGGTGCTGCATTTTGGGAAAGCAAATCTTAGCAGAACTTATACACTTAATGGTAAGGTCCTAGGGAGTGTTGCTGAACAGAGAGACCTTGGAGTGCAGGTTCATAGCTCCTTGAAAGTGGAGTCGCAGGTAGGTAGGATAGTGAAGAAGGCGTTTGGTATGAATTCCTTTATTGGTCAGAGTATTGAGTACAGAAGTTGGGAGGTCATGTTGCAGCTGTACAGGACTTTGGTTAGGCCACTGTTGCAATACTGTGTGAAATTCTGGTCTCCTTCCTATCAGAAAGATGTTGTGAAACTTGAAAGGGCTCAGAAAAGATTTACAAAGATGTTGCCAGGGTTGGAGGATCTGAGCTACAGGGAGAGGCTGAACAGGCTGGGGCTGTTTTCCCTGGAGTGTCGGAGGCTGAGGGATGACCTTATTGAGGTTTACAAAATTATGAGGGGCATGGATAGGATAAATAGACAAAGTCTTTTCCCTGGGGTTGGGGAGTGCAGAACTAGAGGGCATAGGTTTAGGGTGAGAGGGGAAAGATTTAAGAGAGACCTAAGGGGCAACTTTTTCCACGCAGAGGGTGGTAAGTGTATGGAATGAGCTGCCAGTGGATGTGGTGGAGGCTGGTACAATTGCAACATTCAAGAGGCATTTGGATGGGTATATGAATAGGAAGGGTTTGGAGGGATATGGGCCGGGTGCTGGCAGGTGGGACTAGATTGGGTTGGGATACCTGGTCGGCATGGACGGGTTGGACTGAAGGGTCTGTTTCCATGCTGTACATCTGTATGACTATGACTGTATGAATTAGAAATAGAACTAGGTTTACTGTCAAGTGCAAAGTGCAAAAAATACAGTGAAAAGTGTACAATGTCACCACACAGGGCACCATCTTAGGTACAAGTAGGTACACATCTTAGGTACTAAAATAGATTAGGTACAAAAGTAGAGAAATAAAGAAAAAAGCTCAAAGTTGGGTGAAAATATTGATTCCTCCCTAACTCTGCTGATCATTTTAAATCTATGCTCCCTGGCTACTGACTTCTCCTGTTAAGAAAATGGCTCCTTTCTGTCACTATCTATGCCCAATAAATCTGAATAAGTCTCACCTCTACTCACACTTTAATCTGTTTTAAAGGAAATGTCAATCAACCCAATCACAGCTAAAATTCTTGAGAGCTCTGAGCATCTTTGTAAATCTCTGCCCCATTCTCTTGTACGATATCGAACATTGTTCCAATTGGCACACACCAATTATCAATGTAATCTTTTTAATTAACTCAAAACAGGATTGTACAAACAAGACCAGGCCATTCAGCCCTTCAAGTCTGCTCCGCCATTCAATACAATCTTAGTTGATCTGATTTTAACCTCAATCCTACATTTTTACATACCCCGATAATCTTCTATCTAGAATGTATCTAGATCAACCTTTAAAATATTGTCAGAATGTTAACTTCAACATTGTTAATCATTCCACTCCTATCATAATTTGTTAAGACTTAAGCTGAGCAACAGTTCAATTTTTGTCTCTCTCCTCTTGTAATTTTCACTATTGGTGATACTCTGCTTTACTGCTTTGGTATGTCAACTGGGATTTCTTTCCCTCTCATTCCACTTGCCTTCCAATGGACATCAGAAGGAGAAGTGAAAAGGAAAGTAGGTTAATGCCGAATACTGTTGCTTCATCTGTGACCAACTACTGGAAATCTTTTTGACAACTTGGAGCAGTCTTTAAGTGGAACGCAATTTCTTCCTCCCCGACACTTCGAAAAGCAGGGGATTTGATTTGTCTGTGACCACCTGTGAAACGACAATCTGTGATGGAAGTCTCTGCCAACCCAATTAGTAGATCATTACAGGAAGACCTTGTGTCAGTAGATAATTTCAAAGCCTAAGCCTATCATGAACTTATAGTTAATAGAAAACTGCCTCGCTAATCAAAATAGAAAATTGTCTACACCACAAATTAAATACTGGAGAAGTGATGAGCACCAGCCATGGATTTCTGCGTGGCAAAGTCATTAATTTATTTGTTTATCTAATTGTGACAGGCTCTTATTCCTCACATGATGAAGCTGTTAGGCTCCAGGTTATACAATAAATTATGGAAAGGTAATGAATAGGTGCTCTTCACATAATTCCTTTCAGTGTCTCTAAATTACAAAAATAAATAATCCTATTACAATTATATAGTTATAATCAAATTAAAGTATCAGCTGCGTGGTTAATTAGCAATATGAGGCTGTTATCACATTTTCTCGAAGTTTAAAATCTGCAAAGGCATGTTTAGAAAGAATCTATAAATTTGTTCAATTATTAATCAAACATGGACAAGTAATCTGCCTTCAAGTGCTGTTTATTAATTCCGCATATGGGTTCCCATTCTGGCACCATGTGTCCTCCTAATGGTTTAATTACCTCAGACAAATGGTTAGAATCAGGGCTTGTACACTCAAGTCAATTATCAAGGGGATTTTAAGGAGCATCTAATATGCTGCAGCAATCAGATCTTACACGGTGCACAGGGTTTAGCCTCCATATCATCAAACTTTAAAAATAAAATTTGCTACAATGTGTACTCAAGCTACTTTGTGTTTTCAATAAAACGTGCATCATTAGGAATTGGATGCTGATCCAGGTATTTGTCATAACTTTATTTTGCACTTTGCTAATAATGATTTGGCACACCATGGCCAAAGATCCAATGAGAAATCTGAACCATTCCTTGATTTCATCACCCTATTGTCTTTCTACCTTCTGGAGGTCATGGTGGTCACAAATCTCACTTAAATAAAGTCAAAACCATCAACACAATCAAAGTGGCATAACAGAGGACAGTCACTTCAGGTGCAACTGTTCCCTCCTTTGAGGTGCCAAGAAGGGCAAGCAATTCAGTGAGTTAATACTGGAAGGATACTTCACCACTTCTTGCACCTCAATAATTATGTATTGGACAGAAAGATGCATTGGTGACCTTCTTAACCCACTACTAGTTAACCCACTACTAGCATATCATATCAGAGCCACTAAGTAACAAAAAGAGAAAATGCTGGAGAAACTCAGCAGGTCTGGCAGCCTCTCTCGACTTAATGATTTCATTAAGTTCAGCTATTCCTTCACCACTTCTGAGCAAGAGTCATTGCACTGGAAATGTTAACTGTCTCTACAGATGCTGCCAGACCTGCTCAGTTTCTCTACCACATTCTGTTTTTGTTTCAGATTTTCAGCATCTGCTGCTTTTTTCAAATTAAAGCCTTTAATTGTTCAATTAATAGATATCTTAAGAGTCTCAACTTGCCACAGGTCTGAGTACATATCTGATGAGAGATGTACTTGGTTGTGGGTTGGCCCTCTTCCTCTCCATTCCTGATGAAGGGCTTATGCCCGGAACTTCAATTCTCCTGCTCCTCGGATGTTGCCTAACCGGCTGTGCTTTTCCAGCGTCACACTTTTCGCTTCTTCCTCTCCAGTGTGGGGCAATGATAGGAAGGGGTGGGGGGGCAGTGAGGTGGCTGCTAAAACTTTACCACTGACTCTCTGACCCCCTTAGTCCCTTAACTCTCACCCTAAACTCCCCTTAAAAAAATCCACTCACCTGCTCTCCATTTCAACTCTGTGGCTTCGTAACCAAGATCCACGATCCAGGTGTTGCTGGCTTCTGAATGGCTGGCAGCCTCATGTGGGCTGGGACTTCAGTGTGAGGGTCCTGATTGGTTATCACTTAAATTGGTGCATGACCTGGCATGCTTTTGTGATGGAGGAGGTTGTGAGAATTAATTTTCTCTGAAGGCCACCATCTCCACTAAACCCCAGCCTTAAACTTAGAATATTCTCATGTTTGTTAATGAGTTTTTTTTAAAAAAGGGGGTTTCCCCTTATGGATTGGTTGGCTAATTGCGAACAAGTTTGAGTTTTTTGGAGGTAATCTTGCAGTGAGACTGCACGAGATTCCTCAGCATATCATATCAGAGCCACTTCATTAACTGACTATCCAATTCCTTGCATTTGATTCTCTCCCCCATGTCCCCACACCATTCCCTAAGCAACTCGCCATGCAGCAGATAACCCACTGGAAAATTGACATCCCCTGTGCCTGTACCACCGTGTAACTGGACAAGCCATTCACTGACCTCACACTGACCATTGTAAGCCCAAAGCCACATTGCTGATGGCCCCTGCACAATACTCTCTATCTCACCTTTATTGCTATTTAATCAGCAGGCCACCCATTTTACCTGTCCTGAGCTATATCCCTTTTAAACACCATCTCTAAGTCGCCACCATTCTGTCCTCCGATGGCCTAGGGAGATCCATAGCTTGTTATTGTCCGATCGGGGAACATTACCCATATCAGACAATTACAAACACGAGCCTATATTTGCAGGCAGCATAAGTGAATACAAACAAAACATTTAGATGCTGAAGTTTGGATCCACAATACCAACTAAGTACTGGCCGTACAATCAATGCACTATTTAATAATCCAGGGTTGTCTTCTGTACTCACTTCCCAACAACTGGAACAAAGTGTGAATCCAGTCCTGTTAGGCTTGAAGCAACCAATGCAGCAGAGCTTTGTCTAACACAGCAAGAACTTCCTCCTCCCCAGAAGACTGCTCCCGTTCCCCGCATCTATCTGATTGCCTCATCGTCCACCCAAGTTGTGCAGAGCACAGAATGATGCAGACTCTCCTGCCCAGACTCTCCTGGAGCCTTACCTGCTCTTCTAGATCACTTGAAGCAGACAAAATGCATCTCCAGACGTATCACCCAATCCCCCTCAAAAAGAGAGTGCCTGATGCTGGCTAACCCCCCTTCTCACCATGGACATCCAGTCCCTGTACACCTCCATCCCCCATCACGAAGGACTCAAAGCCCTCCACTTCTTCCTTTCCCGCCGTACCAACCAGTACCCTTCCACTGACACCCTCCTTCGACAGACTGAACTGGTCCTCACTCTGAACAACTTCTCTTTCCAATCCTCCCACTTCCTCCAAACCAAAGGAGTAGCCATGGGCACCCGCATGGGCCCCAGCTATGCCTGCCTCTTCGTAGGATATGTGGAACAGTCCATCTTCCGCAGCTACACTGGCACCACCCCCCACCGTTTCCTCCACTACATCGATGACTGTATCGGCGCTGCCTCGTGCTCCCACGAGGAGGTTGAACAGTTCATCCACTTTACCAACACCTTCCAGCCCGACCTCAAATTTACCTAGACCGTCTCAGACTCCTCCCTCTCCTTCCTAGACCTCTCCATTTCTATCTCGGGCGACTGAATCAACACGGACATTTACTATAAACCGACCGACTCCCACAGCTACCTAGACTACACCTCCTCCCACCCTGCCCCCTGTATAAACGCCATCCCATATTCCCAATTCCTTCGTCTCCGCCGCATCTGGTCCCAGGAGGACCACTTCCAATACCACAACCCAGCTGGCCTCCTTCTTCAAAGACTGCAATTTCCCCCCAGACGTAATCGACGATGCTCTTCACCGCATCTCCTCCATTTCCCGCTCCTCCACCCTTGAGCCCCACCCCTCCAATCATCACCAGGACAGAACCCCACCAACCTCCATATACATCATATCATCCATCGTCATTTCCGCCAGCTCCAAACAGACCCCACCACTAGGGATATATTTCCCTCCCCTATCAGCGTTCCGAAAAGACCACTCCCTCCGTGACTCCCTTGTCAGGTCCACACCCCCCACCAACCCAACCTCCACTCCTGGCACCTTCCCCTGCAACTGCAAGAAATGCAAAACTTGCACCCACACCTCCCCCCTTACTTCCCTCCAAGGCCCCAAGGGATCCTTCCATATCTGCCACAAATTCACCTGCACCTCCACACACATCATTTACTGCATTCGCTGCACCCGATGTGGCCTACTCTATATTGGGGAGACTGGCCGCCTACTTGTGGAACGTTTCAGAGAACACTTCTGGGACACCCAGACCAACCAACCCAACCACCCCATGGCTCAACACTTCAACTCCCCCTCCCACTCCACCAAGGACATGCAGGTCCTTGGACTCCTCCATCGCCAGACCATAACAACATGATGGCTGGAGGAAGAGCGCCTCATCTTCTGCCTAGGAACCCTCCAACCTCAAGGGATGAACTCGGATTTCTCCAGTTTCCTCATTTCCCCTCTCCCCATCTTGTCTCAGTCCCAACCCTCGAACTCAGCACCACCTTCCTAACCTGCAATCTTCTTCCTGACCTCTCCGCCCCCACCCCCACTCCAGCCTATCACCCTCACCTTAACATCCTTCCACCTATCGCATTTCCAACACCCCTCCCCCAAGTCCCTCCTCCTTACCTTTTTTCTTAGCCTGCTTGGCACACTCTCCTCATTCCTGAAAGAGGGCTCATGCCCGAAACGCGATTCTCCTGCTCCTTGGATGCTGCCTGACCTGCTGCGCTTTTCCAGCAACACATTTTCAGCTCTAACTCCCCTTCTCATCCTCGACCTACATCCACTATGGAAGTCATCATTGAATTCAGCACACTTCATCATCATACTGACATAACACATGAGGCAGTGCTGTTCTCCCTGTTCCACAGCAGCCTCACAACTTTCACAATTCATAGGACACTTCTGGCCAGCATTTGTCTGCTTTCAAGTCATTGTGACTATCTTCTACACCAATGAGAGGACATTATTTGTTTGCAAGCACCAATGACATGGTGCATTTTGCTTTTGACTAGCATTTATCAAAGTACATAAATACTGCAGACCTGGCAAATGAGGGAAGAAGGGATTGCTAATGCAATGTAGCTACAGTTGGAAAACACATGCTTCATTTATTTTCCCTCCAATGACCTATTGTCCAGCTGATGTGGACCTCTACTGTTGTTCATTGAACTGATACTGACTCCGCCAGCCATGGGCATTGTCCCAGCCATTTTCTGGTCGTAAGTTGCAGTTAAAAAATTGGCAGGAAACACAGCTCGCTGTGGACACCATCAGTCCTAGATTCTGCTAAGTAGACCGCAGAGACTCCATGTCCCCTTTTATCTTCCTCTATCCCAACCGTCTATTTCCAACCGAGTTTCCCCTGCATCATCATGTGGTGACCCACTGCTAACTGTCCTCCCTGCCTCCTGAACCCTAACATTATACCTTCATGATGACTCTCCTGTGAAAACTGTGGTGATGGTATCACTGCCAATAATCCCCCACTCATAATCTACCCTGCTGTCTGATGCTGTTTTGCATAAGCACCCTCCAAACCCCACTGTTTGTGATTATTCTGATCACTCTCCTTGCCCATATTTTTACACATACTACAGCTTTTGCCACCAGGTTTGACTCCCTCACCCCTTTTCACACTAATCTCTCCCCATCCAATGCTCCAACAGATTTCCCTCTTGCACCCTCCTTAATGATCAACAGATGGAGTTCCAGAATTATATTCACCCCATATACCTAACATACAATGCTCACAAGTTTTTTATATCATCTGCAAATGTCAAAACTGTCCATTGCACATCAAGATCTGGCTTATTAATACATGTATCTCAAAAACCATGAGTCAATACTTATCCATTGACCAACACTCTCTGTTTCCTGCCACCTCAGCCAATTTTATAACCATATTACAACTCTCCCTTTTCTTTCATGAACTATAACTTATCTCACAAGGTTGTTGTGCAGCTCTGTGTAGAAATTCCATAGACATTGCATCAACTGCATTATCGTCATTAACCTTTTGATTTTCTCTTCCAAACTGTTCAGCAGATTAGACTGTGATGCATCTTCATTTTTAAATCCATGCTGGGTCTTCCTAAACAAATGACCTTTATCCATGTGACCACTAATTCTATTCTGAATAATTGTTTGTGGAAGCTTCCCTTCCACAGATGTTAAACAGTCTGGTCTGGAATTACTGAGCTTATCCTTACAACCTATACCACCAAGAATATAATGCGTGCAATTCTCCAGGCCTCTGCTGCATTCCAAGTGTAGGGAAGATTGAAAGGTTATGGCCAGTGCCCCTAGTAATTTCCATTCTCACTTCCTTCAATATTCTTGGATGCATCTAATCTGCTCTCAGTGCCTTGTTAACTTTAACTATCAACAAGGTAATATCAGGAATAAAGGCAGAGAGCCTGAAGAGTGGAGAGATAAGCTAGAGGAGGGTGGGGATGGGGAGGATGCTGCCTGAACTGCTGTGCTCTTCCAGCACACTACTCCAAAATTTAACTATCAACAGCCTACCCAACACTTTCTGTTTATCAATTTTGAATCTTCTAATAGCAGAGCTTCCTTCCTCCGTAACCATGGCCTGAGTAATGTCTACTTCTTTGGCAAAGCCAAATGCAAGATATTCATTTGACTCCTCGTCGTGCCTCTTCCCTCCAAGTGTAGAACACCACTCTTGTCCCTTATTGACCCTACATTTCCTTTTCCCCTCCACTTTACTATCAACGTGCCTATTGAAGTTTTCATTATACCTGTTTACATTGCCAATATTTTCTCACAATCAGAAAGTGTGTCCCTGGAAAAGCACTGCAGACCTGGCAGCATCTGAGGAGCCGGAGAATCGATGATTTGTGCATAAGCCTTTCATCAGGCCCGAAATGTCAATTCTCCTGCTCCTCGGATGCTGCCTGACCCGCTGTGCTTTGCTAGCGCCACACTTTTTGACTCTGACCCCCAGCTTTTGCAGTCCTCATTTTCTCTTATTATTCTTCTATATATAGGGTGGCAGGTGACTCACAGTGCCAGGGACCCGGGTTCGATTCCAGTCTCAGGCAACTGTCTGTGTGGAGTTTGCACATTCCCCCCGTGTCTGCGTAGGTTTCCTCAGGGTGCTCTGGTTTCCTCCCACAGTCCAAAGATATGCAGTTTAGGTGGATTGGCCATGCTAAATTGCATATAGTATTCAGCGATGTATAGTTTAAGTGCATTAGACAGGGATAAATGTCGAGTAATAGGGTAGGGAAATGAGTCTGGGTGGGTTACCCTTTGTAGGGTCAGCGTGGACTTGTTGGGCCAAATGGCCTGTTTCCACACTGTAGGGATTCTATGATTTTCTTATAAGCCATCTTTGCTTCTCTAATATGTTTCTTCACTTTCCCTCTGAAACCCCAGTTGGGAGCTTGGTTCTCAATGGTATTTTCTACCTGACACCTTTCATAAGCACATTTGTTTTTCTTTTTTTAATTTAATTTTTATCTCCTTTTTCATCCAGAGAGCTCAGGATTTGCTTCCCCCACTTCCCTTTTGAGGGAATATACCCAGAACCTTCTCATTTTCAAAAATCTTTCTCATTGCGTTCTACATTTAGAGAGCTTGGTTTCAAATTTTTTAACTTCAATGTAATAAATTTCTGGTATCCAGTTACTCCTATAGAAAATGCACACCTGAAGCAGTACCATATACTATTGCTTCTGTACAATTTTACCTTAAATGAGTTTGACTTTGTTGATCTTTAGCCTGAACTGCACAGGATGACAGAAAGATATTTTCTGATATTTGAAATAGATCTGGATTATCAAGTAGCTCAGCCAAAATGGTCTATTAATTGGTGGAAGAAGATACTTTGTTTTTACAACTGCACTACCATCTAAGATACTATATAAGATCAGAAGGAAACGCTGACTTCCTAATGGAAAGTAACAGTGAAAACCTAATTAAATATTTGGAAGAATCCAAAGTTTCAAAGGCCAAAGTAATACAGCTTTGGCCTTGATGCTTTTCTCACATGCTTATTATTATAGTTTTCAACTTACCGGCTGATGTCTTTTTTCAGAAGTTGCTGGAAAAGCTTAGCAGGTCAGCGGACCTGAAACGTTAACTCTGATTTCCCTTCACAGCTGCTGCCAGATCTGCTGGGCTTTTCCAGCAATTTCTGCTTTTGTTTTTGATTTACAGCATCCCCAGCTCTTTTGGTTTTTATTTAATATCCTTTTCAGTTAGTACTGAATTCAGCAATTAACTTAAGATTGATTAAATGCGAATCCTTGCCACAGTAACGAAAAATGATGACAATGACGCTGATATTCACTTCATGTGTGAGTAAAGTTATTGTGAGCTACTATTAATATTTTTATTGCAGACTTTGTATGGCAAAAAAATGAACTACACATCGTAAACATTTTGCAACAAAAATGCATTATAAAAACTGAGCAAGAAAGTGTCATTCAACCCATCGAACTTGCTTCAACTGTTCCATTCTACTTTCATTTAAGTGAATGTTTAGGTGACAGAGTTCAAAGCTGTCTTCCTTATCATTGATTCTCATATCCAGCTACTTTGAGTTTATCAAATGAAATGAATAATTCTCAAGCACAGAATGTTACCACAGGGCAGCTTTTACCATTTCGGTGATTGGGGAAATGACTGCAATTAGTAAACGGAACTATTCTTGAGATTTTAACATATAGTCTAACTAAATAGAAAATTTGTGTCTGAGAAGTGACACCAAATAATATGCATTTTGAGAAAAAGCTCAATGTTGGTGATAGTATAACAGTTATACATTTTACCCTTCATTCATTTTGGAAAATAATATCATACGGTGCATTAAAAGGGCAGTTGATAAATTACTGCCTATTTTTGTACTTCTCCTTTCATCATCAATTGATTAAATTACACTGATGGTCAAAGCTAATTAAGGACTGAAACATTGTTTAAAGGTTTTCATTGTAAGAACATCGAGCAAGATGATTTTACTGTTACACCATGTAAAATTTGCACTAAAATGGTTAATTTTAACCTTAAATGAATTCTTTATAAGAAAGTGATACATTTCAACAAATTTCAATCGCTTATTTTGCCTGTCATCTGAGGAATTAACTGGAACAGGAGAAAGAGATTGCTTTTATAAAAGTATTAATTCACGGCATGCATGCAGTGTTCAAAAACACTCTTGATGCTTTTAGAGAAAGTGTATGGATTGCCTTATCTCCCTTCCTGACTTCATTCTGAGTGAGCTCCTCTGTCTGTACCTATCTCTCCTACACCTTTGGTGGTTTGCATCGCCCTTTCTGAGCATTGCATGTAAATTGATGCATAGAAAACGTGGGTGATTTAATGATAATGGTCATCAGTACCACAAGTGATTTGTGGTAAGGAAAGAGCCATTCAGTTGTGTGTAAGAGCACTTCCAGAGATTAAAAAAAAGTTAATTCATGGCCTGTGGATGTCACTGCAATTGGTTGACTATGCAGCCAGGTTTCTTGAGTTGTCACTTGATGAAATGGGCAAGATGAGAAATCAATATCACAACGTTTCACAAACTGTGGCCTTCCTAGTATGACACTGCCTTCCCTTACACAAGAAATACCTTATTGTTCATTAAATTCTTCACTCAATGATCAGCAGCAAGTATGTTAACAATTCCTGACCTATTACATAGAAACATGACCAATCAGATGTACAGTCCTGTTTGTATGTCCAACCTACGTGAGATATAATGACCTCTTACATCTGCTTCAGATATTCTTCCTGATAATAGGAAAAGATGCCACCTGAAATGGTACGGCTTGTCCTTTCTTCCAAGGAACTTTTTTATGGTAACAATTGCTCTGTTCAGAGCAAACTTTACATGGCAAACCATTAATCATCTCATTTGAAGATGGGTTTGATACATGCAGTAATTTCATTCTACATTACAAACTGATGTGGAGAATCATTACTTTTAAGTTTACCATAAACAAGTGAGAATATCAGAAGTTGTCAATATCTAGTTCATGTTTGAGGATACAGGCTTTGTAAGAATTAAAGTTTAACAGTAGCAACTGGTACAAAAGCAAGTGAAACACATGGCAAACAGTGGAGTTAAAAATTAAGAACATGTTGTTTTAAGTTAGAATGCTGGGAATAGACGCAACAGGAAGGAGTTAGAGCTAAATTTTGGTGGCTCAGTGCTGCCTCCCAGCACCAGGGACCTGGGTTCGATTCCAGCCTCGGGTGACTATCTGTGTGGAGTTTGCACATTCTCCCTGTGTCTGCATGGGTTTCCTCCAGGTGCTCTGGTTTCCTTCCAGAGTCCAAAGATGTTCAGGTTAGGTGAATTGGTGATGCTCAATTGCCCATAGTGTTCAGGGATGTATGGGTGAGGTGCATTTGTCTGGAGAGGAGGAGGAAGAGGGGAGACCTGATCGAGGCACAACAAAATAATGGGAGGAATAGATAGAATTAATAGCCAGAGACTCTTCCCCAGGGCAGGATTGACGGGTACGAGGGGTCATACTTTTAAGATGCTAGGGGAAAGGTATAGAGGAGACATCAGACGTAGTTTCTTTATGCAGAGAGTTGTGAATGCATGGAGTGCATTGCCAGTGGTGGTGGTGGAAGCAGAGTCATTAGGGACATTTAAGTGACTGCTGGACCTGCACATGGAGGGCAGTGAGTTGAGGGGTGCATAGGTTAAGTTATTATATTTCACATTAGGATTAAACCTTGGCACAACATCGTGCTCCAAAGGGCCTGTTCTGTGCTGTACTTTTCTATGTTCTATGCTCTATGTAAATGTAGGGGAATGGTTCTGGGTGGCTTACCCTTTGGAGGGTTGATGTGGACTTAATGCTGAAAATGTGTTGCTGGAAAAGCGCAACAGGTCAGGCAGCATCCAGGGAACAGGAGAATCGACGTTTCGGGCATAAGCCCTTCTTCAGGAATGGGGAAAGTTTGTCCAGCAGGCTAAGATAAAAGGTAGGGAGGAGGGACTTGGGGGAGGGGCGTCGGAAATGTGATAGGTGGAAAGAGGTCAAGGTGAGGGTGATAGGTCAGACTGGGGTGGGGGCGGAGAGGTCGGGAAGAAGATCTCAGGTTAGGAAGGCGGTGCTGAATTTGATGGATTTGACTGAGACAGGGTGGGGGGAGGGGAAATGAGGAAACTGGTGAAATCCGAGTTCATCCCTTGTGGTTGGAGGGTTCCTAGCCGGAAGATGAGGCGTTCTTCCTCCAACCGTCGTTTTGTTGTGGTCTGACGATGGAGGAGTCCAAAGACCTGCATATCCTTGGTGGAGTGGGAGGGGGAATTGAAATGTTGAGCTACAGGGTGGTTGGGTTGGTTGGTCCGGGTGTCCCAGAGGTGTTCTCTGAAACGCTCCGCAAGTAGCCGGCCTGTCTCCCCAATATAGAGGAGGCCACATCGGGTGCAGAGGATGCAATAGATGATATGTGTGGAGGTGCAGGTGAATCTGTGGCGGATATGGAAGTTTCCTTTGGGGCCTTAGAGGGAGGTGAGGGGGGAGGTGTGGGCGCAAGTCTTGCACCTCCTGCGGTTGCAGGGGAAGGTGCCAGGAGTGGAGGTTGGGTTGGTGGGGGGTGTGGATCTGACGAGGGAGTCACGGAGGGAGTGGTCTTTACGGAATGCTGATAGGGGAGGGGAGGGAAATATATCCTTGATGGTGGGGTCCGTTTGGAGGTAGCGGAAATGACGGCAGATGATGCGCTGTACATGGAGATTGGTGGGGTGGTAGGTGAGGACCAGTGGGGTTCTGTCCTGGTGGCGGTTGAAGGGGCGGGGTTCAAGGGCGGAGGAGCGGGAAGTGGAAGAGATGCGGTGGAGGGCATCGTCGACCATGTCGGGGGGGAAATTGCGGTCCTTGAAGAAGGAGGCATCTGGGTTGTGCGTTTTTGGAACTGGTCCTCCTGGGAGCAGATGCGGCGGAGTCAAAGGAATTGGGAGAATGGGATGGCGTTTTTACAGGGGGCAGGATGGGAGGAGGTGTAGTCCAGGTAGCTGTGGGAGTCGGTCGGTTTATAGTAGATGTCCGTGTTGATTCGGTCGCCTGAGATAGAAATAGAAAGGTCGAGGAAGGGGAGGGAGGAATCTGAGACTGTCCAGGTGAATTTGAGGTTGGGGTGGAACGTGTTGGTGAAGTGGATGAACTGTTCAACTTCCTCGTGGGAGCACGAGGTGGCGCCGATACAGTCATCGATGTAGCGGAGGAAAAGGTGGGGGGTGGGGCCAGTGTAGTTGCGGAAGATGGATTGTTCCACATATCCTACGAAGAGGCAGGCATAGCTGGGGCCCATGCGGGTGCCCATGGCTACTCCTTTCGTTTGGAGGAAGTGGGAGGATTGGAAAGAGAAGTTGTTCAGGGTGAGGACCAGTTCAGTCAGTCGAAGGAGGGTGTCAGTGGAAGGGTATTGGTCGGTACGGCGGGAAAGAAAGAAGCGGAGGGCTTTGAGTCCTTCGTGATGGGGGATGGAGGTGTACAGGGACTGGATGTCCATAGTGAAAATGTGGACTTAATGGCTTGTTTCCACACTGTAGGGATTCTATGAGAAAAAATATAGTTAAAAACATTCAGTGAACTCAAAGCCCATAAAGAAATCATTTATTTTGTCAGATCAAAGAAGAAATTGTAAATCATGCCTACTTAACCTAAAAGGCAGTTAAGGATTGTTTAGAGCAAGCTATATCATCATGAAGATTAGTGTGATCTAAGAAGGATCTCTTGTTTTGATGAATTTGTGTGTTTGTTGGTTGTAATTGTTTGCAATTTGGAACTGGGGAAGTGGTGAAACAGAAAAATTAATGCTGTTAGCAGCCTCTAGGTAGTTAGAACTCAGGAGAATTTACAGTTCAGGTCTAAAAGGAAGCCCTGGTAGTCATCATTAGTTCATTGCTGCTGAGAGTGGAATGAAAGATGCCCACAAAAGGTATTTTCTTAATGTAACTGAGAATGTTTGGAGTTTAATGTATTCACCTAAAGTTCAGTAAACTAGCTATTTAATAAAAGCTCTTATTGTATCAGTAATTAGGTATACTGGCCAATCTCATGAATCCCAGAGAACTCTGTCTTGGCAAAAGAGATTGAATTACCAAAGCATGAGGAGTCAGAGTTGGAGGGGACTTTGAGTGCATTCTGAATTTAGATCTTCAAAGGTAAATAATTGTAAAGCAGACAGAGCATTTGTGAGGTGAAAACAGACATTGCTGGAGAAACTCAACAGGTCTAGCAGGATCTGTGGAGAGAAAGCAGAGGTAATGTTTCGAGTCCAGTGACCCTTATTCGTAACTTAATGTTGGAGTATAAGTGTAAAAGTTTCATTTATATTGTAGAGTGTTTCACTTTACTTTTTATCATGAAAATTAATTTGTTTATTTAAAACTGTGAAATCTTGTGACTTTATTCCCTTCGTAAGTATCCGGGAACTCAAACTTTATTTATTATAAACAAAAAACAATATTGGTCCCTAAGCAGCTAATAACATAAATTTGGCGATCATGGCTCAGATCTTCCTCCAGAAATTATTGCTTAGCACTATCTGTGGACACAATAAGATATGGCGTTGTTTTGGCAAAAATGTTACTGCACTAGTAAATCTTGAGTCCAAGGTAAGGTTCCAGAGACATTGTTTTAATCCCACCAAGACAGATGGAAAGATTGGATATCAATAAAAGCAATCTGGAATTAAAAACTAGTATAATAGCAACCGTGTAATCACAGTCAATTACTGTTAAAAATCCATCTAGTTCACTAATGTCCCTTATTGAAGAAAATCTGCCATCCTTATCTGGCTTGGTCTACATGTGACTCCAGACCCACAGCAACATGTTTGACTCTTAAATGCCCCTCTGAAGTGGCCTAGCCAGGCACTCAGTCATATGAAATGAGAATATACATGAAAGAAAGGAGATAGGGGATCACCACCAGCGATAAATTCCCCATCAAAGTACACATCCTGACTTACATTTTTTCATTCCTTCGGCGCTGCTGAATTAAATACTGGAATTGTCTTTTTAACTGCACTTTGGGTGCCCCAATTCTCCAAAGATTGCAACAATTCAGAACGGCAGTTCATCTCCAGGGCAATTAGTAATGGACAATAAATGCTGATTTAGTCAGAAAGACTGACATCCCACCAACAGATTAGATGAGACTGTCCTGCTCCTGTGCTGTATATTCAATGTAATAAAACTAAAACTACGTGAAATGAAGGCTAAAGCAACCTGCTGATGAGAAAAATTGACAGAAACAAGGCTAGCACATGAAATTTATCCAGTTAGTAAAAGCAGTTGATTCATTCCACTGTTCATTACGACAATCAAAGATACTGCAGAAGAAAGCCTTGGCAAATCGAAACATCAAAACAGAACATGGATATCTGATCACACTCTGACAAAGGCAGAGTCAAAAGGTTCATCAAGCCCCATAGATCTCAATCGAAAGGAATTAGACAAAGGTGCAGCTAAATGATAAGAGTGATGAAAAATCCACCAAACAAGACAAAGGCAACCATGATTAATGCACAAAAGACAAAAAAATCTACAACTCTAACAATTTGTGAGCCATATTTTGTATGGTGAGAAAATTACAGACTGCAATGTCAAACATTAATCGTGTTATATTTTAAAAGTCCTCAATGTTGTTGGATCAGACAATTGAATGAAATGGGAAACTGTGCATCCTAACAATCTATGAGCTTTTGAAACTTGTTGACTTCACTAAATGACCACACTCTGGTTTACTGAGGCTAGCATGGTGGCTCAGTGGCTAGCACTGCTCCCTTAGCGCACAAGGGACCTGAGTTCGATTCCACCCTTGGGCAACTGTCTTTGTGGATTTTGCACATTCTCTCTGGGTTTGCTCCAGTTTCCTCCCACAGTCCAAGGATCTGCAGATTAGATGAATTGGCTGTGCTAAATTGTCCAGGGATGTGCAGGCTAGATGGATTAGTCTTGGAAAATGCAAGGATAGGGTAGAGGTAATGGGTCTGGGTGGGATGCTCTTCAGAGGGTCAGTGTGGGTTTAATGGGCTGAATGACTTATTTCCACACTTTGGGGATTCTATTGTATGACAGAGTTATGATCTTTTGGAAGGGAAGCTGAGATTTTATCTAGCCATGCAGGTGGCCTTAGACAAAGATTTCAGGTCACTCGGTGTTATATTTTCTACTCCCAGAAAAGTCTTAGCAGTAGGATGATCCATTTTGAAAGCTTGACCCTTGTAGTACACTTCACAGCAACTCTCCCTTTTTTTTTATTTCCAGTACTGTTAAGTATTTCTTTAAATGTTTACAGATTTCTTCACCAACCCCCATCCAAAATTCAATGAATTTCAATGCTGCCACTTTGTAATAATTCCAGCTATTGATAATAATGGACATGTCATATTCCAGAGTGAAACAAGGCTTAACAAAACAACTTTTATTTTTGTAGTTTAGTGACCATTCCAGTCACTCTTATAACATATTTATAAAAGGCTGTCTATCTACATTTCTCAAAAAAATCACATATTTATTCAACAAAATAATAGGAAACAAGTAAAGCTATAGATACATGTGAGAACATTTGGAATGACCTAATCATAAAGAGCAAAAAAAAAGAATAAACCCCTTTTCCCAGCAATATCCTTTACAGCTGCCAATCCCAATGAAGTATTTCCTATCTATACTTTTTAAAATATTTCTTACTCAACTGATGAGGTTGAGAATTTGACAACTTTTGACAATTTTCTGTGCATTTATCACATGTGATTCTCTCCATTATTCTATGAGACTGGCACAGGCGAACACATTGATTTTTCTCCTTGACCCCTAACAAAAAACAAATGAGATTTTTTTTCCAATTATTTTGAAATATTTGACACTGCTAACCAATATGTATGCTTTTATGAATCCTTTCTTCTGAACTGAATGTACTTCTGGTCTCTGACCTTTCTTCCCTTGGGTTGTGAAAGTTCAACATAGCAAACACTTCAGCAATTAACTCAGCAAGTAGCTTGTCTAGTCAGTTGGTATAAGTCACAGGATTTCTTACAAATGCTGTTTGACTACTGCTCAAAAGTTTCAGACTCTTAAATAAAAAGTGACCTTCGCAGAAGTGGAAACCAAAAACTCATTTTCCTTGACTTTAGAATCCAAGTTCACAAATAATCAAATAATAGTACACAATAAATATTATCACAAAGATCAGTTTGCAAATATTTCATGCTAGTTGTTTATTAGTGTAAGTTGTGAAGTTAGACTGCAGGAGATGGAGGAGGGTGAAATATTGCTTATGTAAAGAAAGGCACTATGATTAAAACTGTTACTAAATTGTAAAGCTCTAACTGCTATTTCTTTTGCAGAATTTTCATTTAAAATGAAGGTTGAATTCTTGCACTGAGCCAGTTAAATACAAGTTAAACCTAATAATTCTAGATCAAATAGCAGGTGTTACTGTGGTCTTCAGGGCTTGTGGGATTACAGAAAAGAAAATGCTGCATTCTCGTCATGTTGAAGGACTCAATGTGAACTAGGCTAGATTAGTGAAACACAGCTCTTCAAAATCCCTGGTCCAGAGACCCTGTAAACCATGTATAAAGGGTCACATCAGGAAGTGGTCAAAATCAGTGATGGAGACAGGGAAAGAGAGAGAGACAGACATACTGAGAAAGGGATATGTTAGTAAAGCCCTTTGTTTTTATTCTATCACATGTCAATTGCCCTGAAGTGCATTTTAGGTATGTTTTGTTCTTAATGATTTTAAAATACTTTATTAAGTTTGGAAAGGGTGTTGCACTGTAATGCTGGACATCAGAGTTGAGATCATTCCACCATTAGCATAGCAGTTTTATTCAGTTAGTTTTGGAGCAAGGTAGACCATGGAGATGCTAGATTCCATTCTCAAACTTGCTGTAATAGCTGACCTCTGCTGGGAGGTAGCAGAAGCAACTTCCATAACTGGGAGCAAATGGAGGGAAGTGAGTGACAATCATTGTCAGAGCTCTTACTTTAGCTTGCCGTTTGGCAAATCAGCAGGAAAGGAATGGTAGGTTAAGGAAATGATATGCATCAACTTTGACGTCCTCCAAGTTCATGTAACTTCCTCATATTCACTGTGATGTGAAGGAATGCAAGACACCAGAAAGTGTACATATCCGTGAAGAACAGGCAAAGAAAGTAGCTGGCAGAGAAATGGAAACCATAAAATAAGTGGAAGTGATCATCCTGTAAACCAAGAGAAAATGAGAAGATTGAAATTCTGAAAGAGTGAATCAGCATCAGTGACAGGTGATTGAAAGGAATTTAATGCCCTTATGGAAGGAAGCTTGGTAGTGGGAACATTTTGGCAAGTAGAGGGGGTGGCAGGTGGGGAATGTACTAACTTTCAACCCCAACCCTGATTAGTTCCACAACAAGCAATGCTCTTAAATGGTCTACCTGTCCCACTGCCAATTGATGTCATTAGGTGGACAATTCATGTCAACTTAGGTGTAGGACTTACTTTGCAGGGAGCCCAAGAAATATAACTTGTTGATCTTGCTTGCTAGCTCTGGAAGAGGGACCTGCTGCGCTTTTCCAGCAACACATTTCCAGCTCTGATCTCCAGCATCTGCAGACCTCACTTTCTCCTCCCTCATTCAAAGGCAGTCAGTGCCCAGGTGACGGTCCTGGCATTAGAATTGGGTGGGGGGGGGGGGGGGGTTCCCACTGAAATCGCAGTTCCACCCTTGCCCCCAATCACATCCTGTCATCGCTCAACCATACCTGTGTCCCTCAATGACCTTGGGTCTCTTATTGGTGTAGTACCAGCAGCAGCCACTGGGATGGTGCCACTGAGCAATGAATAGCTGCCAACCAATGATTGGCCAGTGGCTGTGGGTAGGCAGGATATCATTTCTGGTTTCCTTGATCTGGAGAGTCTCCTCTGTCACCCATGCTTTCTCCAAACAGCAATAGAGGACTGTCTCGGTGATAGGCAAGAACCCCCTCATCATCATTTGAGGCAAGCTAGAGAAGTGATTGATGGGCCCCTTGCTGAGATGTTTGCATCATCGACAGCAATGGGTGAGGTGCAAAAAGACTGGAGATTGGCTAATGTGGTGCCATTATTTAAGAAAGGCTGCAATAAATAGTGAGGGAACTTTTGACTTTATGTTAATGTTGGATAAGTTGTTGGAGGGGATTCTGAGGGGTATGATTCAAATGCATTTGGAAAGACATGGACTGATTAGGGATAGTCAACATGGGAAATTGTGTCTCACTAACTTGATTTGGTGATTTAGTTTATTGAAGAGGTGACAAGAAGTTTGATGAGGCCAGAGCTGCAGAGATTGACTATATGGACTTCAGCACAGCATTTGCCAAGTTTCCGCATAGTAGACTGGGTAGTAAGGTTAGATGACATGGATACGTCATGTAGGGGAGCTAGCTAACTGGATACAAAATTGGCTTGAAGCAAGTCAACAGAGAGTGGTGTTAAAGGATAGCTTTTTGGACTGGAGGCTTCTGACAAGGATCAGTGCTGGGTCCACTGCTTTTCATCATTTATGTAAATGGTTTAGATGTGAACATATGACATATGGTTAGTAAGTTTGCAGATGATACCAAAATAAGTGGTGTAGCGAGCAGTGAAGAAGATTATCTCAGGGTGGAATGGGCCATTAATCAGTTGGGCCAATGGGTTGAGGAGTGACAGATGGAGTTTCATTAAGATAAATGTGAGATGCCGCATTTTGGTAAGGTGAATCAGCACAGGACTTATACACCTAACAATAAGGCCCTGGGGAGTATTGCCAGACAGAGACCTGGGATGCAGGTACATAATTCCTTGAAAGTGGAGTCACAGATCGATAAGATAGTGAAGAAGGCATTTGGCACACTTGTCTTCATTGATCAGAGTATTGAGTACAGGAGTTGGGATGTCATGTTATGGCTGTACAGGACATTGGTGAGGCCACTTCTGGAATACTGCAGGAAAATTCTGGTCACCCTTCTGTAAAACGTATGTTGTTAAACTTGAGAGGGTTTAGAATAGGTTTACAAGGATGTTGCCAGGACTGAAGGGTTTGAGCTATAGGGAGAGGCTGAATAGGCTGGGACACCTTTCCCTGGAGCGTCGGCGACTGAGGGGTGATATTATAGAGGTTTGTAAAATCATGAAAGGCATGGATAGGGCAAATAGCCAAAGTCTTTTCCGCAGGATAGGGGAGTCGAGAAACAAGAGGGCGTCGGGTTAAGGTGAGAAGGATAATATTTAAAAAGGACCTAAGGGATAACGTTTTCACGTGGAGGTCATGCATGTATGTTAGAGGTGAGTACAATTACAATATTTAAAAGGCATCTGGATGGGTGCATGAATATGAAGGGTTTAGAGAGAAATGGGCCAAATACTGGCAAATAGAACGAGGTCAGGTTGGGATATCTGGTCGGTGTGGATGAGTTGGGCCAAAGGGCCTGTTTCCATGCTGTATGACTCTATGACTCTATGCATATCACCCAATGGATCTAAACTTCAATATAGTGAGGATATTAAGAACAGGAAATATTATGCATTATGCCTATGATGTATTTCAAATTTAACATGGATAAGAAAAGGTTCAGAGGTGCAGTGACTACAGTAGATAATACAAATAGGAGAAAGATTGCAATGGAGTGTAGTTGAATTCACCTCTTCTGATGCATATGGAGTTGTCGTGCTGTAAAATTATCCGAGCTGCCTTGATGTCAGAGCAGCATTTGCAATTTCCACAGGACAGATTAAATTTTGCTCAGCAACAGTGTAATGCAATTTACGGCTGTGTAAACAGGCAAAGGTACTGATTGAAATTTCTCTCCCAGAACGTGTCCACTTGGTCTGGCTGGTTAGTGATGTGGGCTCCTGAGGAGACCGCTCTCTGTGCATCTCAGTGATAAACACGGCAATAAATAGCTTCTGGATGCTGAATAAATACAGAAACCAAAGCGCACATTAGTGTGCAGAAGCGTTTACCTTGCTTTTTTTCTCGAAAAGGAGCAAATTGTGATTTGCTTTTGCGCTGGATTTTAAGTCTCAACAGTTTTCTTTAATCCTGAGGGAGGGACTGTAATCCTTTTCCACAGTAGTTTAACTAGCCACAAGACCTTAAGAGGTGACAATCATTCATTTGTTCAAACCACGATGGATTTTAATTACAGCACACTTCGTGTACCAAGGGGACAATTTCGCCACATGCTGTTCTTCTGTTTAGTATGTTTTATGGCTTGCTAAAATGCAGGATTGAATGATAAAGGAACAGGTTTATGATAATTTGATATGGCCTTTCAGAGCACAGTGTGCAAATTCTGCATGAATTACTGGCCCTGATTTTAACCTGTCTGCCCCGTGGACATTTTGGGGGTGCATGTGGGACAATTAAAATTAAGTTGGGGGGGGAATCTTACTCACTCCTGACTGTAACTGATGGTGTGGATATCTGCTTAAAAACCAGGAGCATCCTCTTGAAAAATGCAATGATAATTTAAAGAGTCTAATGGATTGGCTATGTGGACAGGTGATAGGTGGATTGCCCATAATGTCCAGGGATATGTAGATTAGGTATGTTAGCCATGGCTAATGCAGAGTTAAGGGGATAGGGTAGGAGAGTGGGTCTGGATGGGATGCTCTTTGGAAGGCTGGTGTGGACCAAATGGCCAGTTCACACTGTCGGGATTCTATATTTCTATGATTTTGACCGTTCAAAATCCACCCGCTTGTGAAGAGATAAATCTCTTCTTTCAACCCAAAATGGGAGGAGCAGAGCAGACTTTCTCACTAAGACAAACCTGTTTTAGAGACAAATTTAGGACCAACTAGATCACTTTATTTTGAAGAAAAAGTCATTTTTCTTGTGGGTCAGGAGGTGTTGGCTCTACAACTGAACCAGAGGATCTGAACTCACCCATCTCATTCACGATATCACATGCACCCTCTCTCCACAACCCCTTCTCCCCAACCCACCACCATATTCCAGGACGCATTTTGGTGACTGATAGCGGCTTCTGCTATCCCAATACCTGCCCTTCCAGAATTCCCACTCTTGTTTTGGGTTCAGAAAGCGATTCCTGTTGAATACTGTTAAGGCTTGGAGCCTAGATGAGGATATGAGGTTTGAGAGCTATAATCTTTCAGGCCTCTACAATGACTGTGAGTCTAGCCTGGACCACCAAACTAAGGAGCCTCAGCCTCCAACCTCATTCCCTCCCCACTCTGATCCTGTGTGGAGATCAAATTCAGGTCATCCTCGTGGAATAGTAATTTTTTGAGGAAGAACTAGTGAAGACAAGATTCATAAGAATGGCTTCATGGAAGAGGAAATTCAGTTCTGTGGATTGCTTGGAGAAACTGGAGCTGTTCTCTTCAGAGAAGAGTTGAACAAGAGGAGATTTGACATTTTGAGGTATTCAAAACTATAACGGGTCTGGACAGTGCAGATTGGGAGAAACAGCTCCTGTTGGTGGAAAATGAAGAACTGGGAAGTATTATTTTAAGGACATTTGCAAAAGAAGCAACCATGGCATAGGGATAAACCTGTTGTACAAAATGCTTGGGTGCGGACCTAGGGTGCACTCTCTGAGACAGTTCGACAGAGGCAGGGTTAATTGACTGGAAGAAAGTGAGGACTGCAGATGCTGGAGTTCAGAGTCAAAAAGTCACAAATGCTTATGCTGATGAAGAGCTTATGCTCGAAACATCGACTCTCCTGCTCCTCGGATGCTGCCTGACTGGCTGTGCTTTCCCAGCACCACATTTTTTGATGTAGGGTCAATTGAGACTTTCAAAGAGAACTGAGCAATTGCCTGAAGAGGAAGTGTCTACAGGGGATGGGGAAAAGACAGGACAGTAAGGCTCTGTGAATTACTCTTCTCAGAGCCAGCACTGACTGGAGCTGTTGAATGGCCTCCTTCTTGTAAATATACCAAAGGGCGCACGTTAAAGGTTAAAGGAAAGTAATGGCCATGTGGCATTTTTGCTCAGAAACCCAAGTATTGTTCTGAGGACACAAGTTTAAATTCAGCCACAGCACATTAAACTAATGTGGCAGGGGACTAGCAACCAGAAGAGAAAACAAGTAGGCAGCGAGGTGGAGACTGGAGATTGTAAGAATCATGAAGATAGCATTAATAAAGTCTCAATTGACCCTACATCAAAAAATGTGGTGCTGGGAAAGCACAGCCAGTCAGGCAGCATCCGAGGAGCAGAGAGCAGGTGAGCGCAAAAGAACTGGTGGCCTGAAATGCATCTACTTTAATGCAAGGAGTATAGTGTGTAAGGCAGATGAACTTAGGGCTCGGATTGGTGCCTGGGAGTATGACGTTACTGCCATCACTGAGACTTGGTTGAAGGAAGGGCATGATGATTGGCAACTAAATGTTCCAGGATATAGACGCTTCAGACAGGACAGAGAGGGAAGTAAAAGAGGGGGTGGAGTTGCATTGCTGGTCAGGAACGATATCACGGCTGTGGTAAAGGAGGACACTGTGGCGGTCTTGGGTAGTGAGGCATTATGGGTGGAGCTGAGAAATAAGAAGGGTGCAGTTACATTGTTGGGGCTGTATTACAGAGCATGAGGTAGAAGAACAACTAGGTAAACAGATTATGAATAGACATAGAGGCAATAGGGTAGTGGTGTTTGGAGATTTTAATTATCCCAACATTGACTGGGATACACTTAGCGTCAGAGGTCTGGATGGAGTAGAATTTGTAAGAAGTGTCCAGTAGAGTTTTTTAGAGCAGTATGTCAATAGTCTGATGAGGGAAGGGGCCATTTTGGACCTGGTACTGGGGAACGAACCAGGACAAGTGGTAAACGTTGCGGTGGGGGATTTCCCTGGGAACAGTGACCACAATTCTGTAAGTTTTAGAATACTCGTAGATAAAGAAGAGAGTGGTCCTAAGGGAAGAGTACTAAACTGGGCCAAGTCCAATTATATCAAAATTAGGCAGGAGCTGGGAAATGTGGATTGGACATAGCTATTTGAAGGGAAGTCCACATTTGAGATGTGGGAGGCTTTCAAAGATAGGTTAATGGTGGTGCAGGATAGATATGTCCTGTTGAAGGCAAAGGAAAGGAAGGGCAAGATTCGTGACTGTGGATGACAGGAGAAATTGTACGACTGGCCAAGAGGAAAAGGGATGCGTACATAAGGTCTAGGCAGCTAAGAACTGAACGGGCACTGGAGGAATATTGGAAGAATAGGACAAGTCTTAAACAAGGGATCAAGCGGGCTAAAAGGGGTCATGAAATAGCTTTAGCAAGCAGAATTAAGGAAAATCCCAAAGCATTTTATTCTTATATAAGAAGAAAGCGGGTAACTAGAGAAAAGATTGGTCCACTAAAAGATAATGAAGGAAGGCTGTGTGCCGAACCTGAGAGAATGGATGAGATTCTGAATGATTACTTTGTTTCAGTGTTCACTGAGGAGAGGAACATGATGAATCTTGAGATTAGAGATAGAAGTTTGATTAGTCTGGATCACGTTGGCATAAGTAGGGAAGATGTGTTGAGTATGCTAGAGGTTATTAAGGTAGACAGATCCCCAGGACTGGATGGGATCTCACCCAGGTTGCTGAGGGAGGCGACAGAGGAAATAGTTGGGGCCCTGACAGATATCTTTGTGGCAACCTTAAATACAGGTGAGGTGCTGGAGAACTGGAAAGTTGCTCATGTTGTCCCCCTGTACAAAAAGGGTAGTAGGGATATTCGGATAACTGCAGACCAGTGAGCCTGACGTCGGTGGTGGGGAAGTTGCTGGAGAGGGTACTGAGAGATAGGAGCTATTTATAGTTAGAAAAGAATGAGCATATCAGTGATAGGCAACATGGTTTTGTGCGGGGGAGATCGTGCCTTACCAACTTAATAGAGTTCTTCGAGGAAGTGACCAGGTTTTTAGATGAAGGAAGGGCTGTTGATGTCATATACATGGACTTTAGTATGGCGTTTGATAAGGTTCCCCATTATAGACTAATGGAGAAAGTGAAGTCACATGGTGTGCAGGGTGTTCTAGCTAGGTGGATAAAGAACTGGTTGAGCAACAGGAGACAGAGAGTAGTAGTTGAAGGGAGTTTCTCGAAATGGAAAAAGGTGACCAGTGGTGTTCCATAGGCGTCAGTGTTGGGGCCATTGTTGTTTGTTATATACATAAGTGATCTAGGAGAGGGCACATTTGCAGATGACACAAAGATTGGTGGAGTAGCAGAAAGCATAAGGGACTGTCAGAGAATACAGGAGGATATAGATATACTGGAGAGTTGGGCGGAAAAGTGGCAGATGGAGTTCAATCCAGACAAATGTGAGGTGATGCATTTAGGTAAGACTAATTCTACAGTGAATTATACAATGAACGGAAGAGCCTTGGGAAAAGTTGATGGGCAGAGAGATCTGGGAGTGCAGGTCCATTGTACCCTGAAGGTTGCTGCACACGTGGATAGAGTGGTCAAGAAGGCATATAGTATGCTTGCCTTCATTGGATGGGGAATTGAGTATAAGAGCTGGCAGGTCATGTTAAAATTGTACAAGACATTGGTTCGGCCGTATTTAGAATACTGTGTACAGTTCTGGTCACCAGATTACCATAAGGATGCAGACGCTTTGGAGAGGGTGCAGAGAAGGTTTATGAGGATGTTGCCTGGTATGGAAGGTGCTACCTATGAAGAGAGGTTGAGTAGGTTAGGATTGTTTTTATTAGAAAAAAGGAGATTGAGGGGGAACCTGATTGAGGTTTACAAAATCATATGCATATATACAGGGTGGATAGAGACAAGCTTTTTCCCAGAGTGAAGGATTCAAAAACAAGAGATAATGCTTTCAAGGTGAGAGTTGGAAAGTTTAAGGGGGATACATGTGGCAAGTACTTCACACAGATGGTGGTGGCCGTTTGGAATGCGTTGCCAGCAGAGGTGGTAGAGGCAGGCGCGGTAGATTAATTTAAGATACATCTGGACAGATGCATGAGAAGGTGGGGAGCAGAGGGATACAAATACTTAGGAATTGACCAACAGGTTTAGACAGTACATTTCTATTGACTCATGCTTGGAAGGCTGAAGGGCCTGTTCCTGGGCTGTAAATTTTCTTTGTTCTTTGTTCACATGATGGAATCTGAATTCAATAAAAATCTAGAATTAAGAGTTCAATGATGAAAGCAAAAATATGACTGACTGACAGATAAAATAACTCCACGGAGGCTGACATTCATCAGAAAGTCACCCTTTATTTCCATGTGCATAGTACATGCACTCTGATGAGCCCGCTTAGAGCCAGTTTCTCGAGTGAGATTCCTGTCTGCATCTGTCAGCCAGGACTCCCTGATTGAACCAGGTTAGTAACTCCAATCAGGGAACTTATATTCAGTGAGATCCACCTGACAAAACTTATTGCAGTCACTTCATCAGGAAAACACATCTGGTTCACAAAGGAAATCTGCCATTCTTACCTGATCTAGTCAATATGTGACTCCAGACCCACTGCAGTACGTTTAACTCTTAACTGCCCGCTGGCAATTAAGGATGGGCAATAAATGTTGGCCCAGCCAGGGATACCCATATCCAGGAATGAATTTAAAAAAAAGATATGCTAAAGAAACAAATGTAAGGTTATGAAAAGCTTTATCACCAGCAGCTAGGGTATCAAATGTCTGAAATGCATTGCCTAGAAGTGGGGTGGAGGCAGGTACACCTGAGGCATTCAAGAGGCCATTGGAAAATTATTTCAATTTAAATAATGTGCAGGGTTATGGAGAAAAGGCAAGAGATTGCCTCAAAGTTGAAATGCTCAGAACGCTGTTGCAGATGGGGGTCTGCTGAATGGCTTCCTTCTGAACCGTAAACCACTCTGTGTTTCCATTACTGAATATGCTCAGAGTTAGATTTCATTATTCCACAGTGCAGTCGGTGCAAAGTTGCAGTGAAACAGGCCTAATAGCATTCATCGAAACACACAAGTCAGTCAGAGTGGTAGACAGGAGGCACAGAGTGCAAACTCACTTATTTTAGAAAGGTTTTTCAGGAATGAGGTTTAAACTCAAACAGAATTTGAAAGTAGCATTCCACGAAGAGTTCATTATTTTTTTCTGTAAATTGTTACTCATTCACATGTGTTAGAAAACCAATCTGTCGAAGATTGTGCTGTCAGTTAAACTGCACTCAAAAAGCCAGAGCATGGTTTGGAATAATATGTATTTTCGGAAGCAGTGCTCATTAAAAGCACCATTACATAATGCATACAATTGCTGATTTATCTTTGGTAAAATGTTAAGCACTGTATAGTTTTTCAGAAATCTGTCTGCACCACAGACTACAGAACTAAGGAGCAGTCTGCTATGGACTGGAGCCAAAGCTTAGCTGTATACAAAGATGCAGTAAAGTGCGACAGAAGGATTGCATTAGCAACATAAGGGATACGAACTGATTTGCCAGCAAATATGTAGCCAGAGCAATCTAAAGTTTAAATAAAAACTGGTTGGATGACAGATAGAGACACAGAATTAGGCACAGAGTGACAGAGGGAGTGTGAAAGAGTGTTGAATATGTATGGTTACTTCCTTTAACTCTTGAAGGAACAACTTTTTGTCCAGTAGAGAACATGATAATGTTTCAAGAGTGACCTGCAGAGGTCACTGAGACATAAGGATATTAATCTCACATTGTGTGTGGCGATTAGATTTAACCATGATACACCCTCTACCGCAGTCAGATTGACAGGCCTATTAACATCTGACCTAGGCTCACACATGAGGAGCAGTCGCTTGTTTGAAAAATGAAAGGTTGCTGGCACCCACAAGATGTATCCCAGTCAAACTCCTGGAGACAAATGAAAAAAACAGGAGAGAAAAACAAATTCCACTAAAGCCAGCGCTTACCCACTCTGTAGGAATCCTTAAAACTTTGAGCAAGAGGACTACTCAACAGTGCCAGAAAGGCAGCAGCTAGTTCAGGTTCAAAATATATTACATTCATAAAACAAATAAGCTGTAATATAAAATCAACCTCATTAAACCCATGGGAGCATTAGCAAAAGGCAGGCAGCTCCAACAATGCCTGAGCTAGGGTGTATTCTGGTGGTGCATTAGTCAATGCTTGTGCATTAAAAAGCAGACGTTTCTATTAAAATAACACTAAAGACAAACTAGATAAGGAGGTTCACTCAGTTAAAGCAACATTTTACTGCAATGTGTAGTTGAGGAGTTATCTTTAATCTAAATTATTTTATATGAATCCAGTTTCCAGTGAATAGGACCCGCAGCATAAACAGCAATCTTCTCCTAGATAGGAAGTCTTCCTTATTCCTTTCAAAATCGTATTGGTACTTTTAGAGAAGGAACTCCTCCCACTGTGTTTCCAGAAAAAAGTTTCTTTCCAGGGGTCAAGGGTCTTTTGGATGGATGGTGGGAAAATGGGTCATTCTGCTGCTTTCCTCAAGTACATTGAAATTACGCAAAAAGAGATTTCAATCTTCAAACAGTTGCTCCATTGGTGACTTGAAGAATTGCTTATGGAGCACCTAAAATTGCACGCTTTGTATTTTAAAGAAACATTTGTTCATGGGATATGAGCATCACTGGCAATTTATCAGTAAGGCAATATAAAGCTTAAATAAAAACTGATTGGGTGACAGATAGAGACACAGAATTAGGCACAGAGTGACAGAGGGAGAGTGAGAGCATGTTCAAGAAGGCAGCCCAATACCATCTTCTCAAAGGTCATGATATGCGCTTCTTGTCAGATGTGGGAGTTTAAAGAGAGCTTAAGGGTTACTGCGGATTATATCTGCGATAAATGCTGTTGGTTGCGAATCTTATCAGATCAAATGGATCAGTTGGAGAGAGAGTGAGAAGCAATGAGGAATTTGCAACAGCAACAGTATGTGATGAATGACAGTTATAGGAAGGGGGAGATGTCTCAGATACAGTCTCATGGATGGGTTAACGCCAGGAAAGGTAAGAGAGGTAGGCAGATAGTGCAGGAGCCTTCTGTGGCTATACCCATTTCAAACAGGTATGCTGTTTTGGAAAATGTAGGGGATGATGGATTCTCAGGGGAACGTAGTACGAACAGCCAAGTTTCTGGTATTGAGACTGGCTCTAATGCAACGAGAGATACATCGGGTTCCAAGAGATCAATTGTGTTAGGAAACTGTCTAGTCTGAGGTACAGACAGACTTTTCTGTGGTCGGCAGCGAAAAATCAGAATGGTGTGTTGTTTCCCTGGTGCCAGGATCAAGGATGCCTCAGAGAGGATGCAGAATGTTCTCAAAGGGGAGAGGGGCCAGCAAGAGGTCATTGTCCACATTGGAACCAATGATATAGGAAGGGAAAAGGTTGAGATTCTGAAGGAAGATTACAGAGAGTTAAACAGGAATTTAAAAAGGAGGTCCTCGAGAGTAGTAATATCTGGATTACTCCCGGTGCTACAAGCTAGTGAGGGCAGGAATAGGAGGATGGAGCAGATGAATGCACGGCTGAGGAGCTGGTGTATGGGAGAAGGATTCACATTTTTGGATCATTGGAATCTCTTTTGGGGGAGAAGTGACCTGTACAAGAAGGACGGATTGCACCTAAATTGGAAGAGGTCTAATATACTGGCAGGGAGATTTGCTAGATCTGCTCGGGAGAATTTAAATTAGTAAGGTGGGGGATGGGACCCAGGGAGATAGTGAGGAAAGAGATCAATCTGAGACTGGTACAGTTGAGAACAAAAGTGAGTCAAACAATCAGGGCAGGCAGGAGCAAGGTAGGACTAATAAATTAAACTGCATTTATTTCAATGCAAGGAGCCTAACAGGGAAGGCAGATGAACTCAGGACATGGTTAGGAACATGGGACTGGGATATCATAGCAATTACAGAAACATGGCTCAGGGATGGGCAGGACTGGCAGCTTAATGTTCCAGGATACAAATGCTATAGGAAGGATAGAAAGGGAGGCAAGAGAAAGTATATTCCTGTTAGGGTGAAAGGAAAAGCTGGTAAGTATAGGGAATGTTGGATGACGAAATAAATCGAGGGTTTGGTTGATGGAGGATATTCCTGGAAATACATCGAGGGAAATTACTTGGGTGGAACTGAGAAATAAAAAAGGCATTATAGACCTCCTAGGAAAATTGAGAAACAAACTTGTAAGGAGACCTCAGCTATCTGTAAGAATAATAGGGTGGTTATAGTAGGGGATTTTAACTTTCCAAACATAGACTGGGACTGCCATATAGTGTTAAGGATTTAGATGGAGAGGAATTTGTTAAGTGTGTGCAAGACAATTTTCTGATTCAGTATGTGGATGTACCTACTAGAGAAGGTGCAAAACTTTACCTACTCTTGGGAAATAAGGCAGGGCAGGTGACTGAGGTATCAGTAGGGGAGCACTTTGGGGCCAGCGACCATAATTCTATTAGATTTAAAATAGTGATGGAAAAGGATAGACCAGATTGGGGGCAGATCTTCGCAGGTAAAGGGGCGGCTGGAAAATGGGAAACCTTCAGAAATGAGATAACGAGAATCTAGAGACAGTATATTCCTGTCAGGGTGAAAGGAATAGGGATAGGGAATAGATATAGGGAATATTGGATGACTAAAGAAATTGAGGGTTTGGTTGAGGGAGGATATTCCTGGAAATACATCCAGGGAAGTTATTCGGGTGGAACTGAGAAATAAGAAAGGGATGATCACCTTATTGGGATTGTATTATAAACCCGCCCAAAAGTCAGAGGGAAATTGAGAAACAAACTTGTAAGGAGATCTCAGCTATCTGTAAGAATAATAGGGTGGTTATAGTAGGGAATTTTAACTTTCCAAAACATAGACTGGGACTGCCATCGTGTTAAGGGTTTAGATGGAGAGGAATTTGTAAAGTGTGCACAAGAAAATTTTCTGATTCAGCATGTGGATGTAGCTACTGAAGAAGGTGCAAAACCTGACCTACTGTTGGGAAATAAGGCAGGTGTCTGAGGTGCCAGTGACCATAATTCTATTAGATTTAAAATAGTGATGGAAAAGGATAGACCAGATCTAAAAGTTGAAGTTCTAAATTGGAGAAAGGCCAATTTTGACAGTATTAGGCATGAACTTTCAAAAGCTGATTGGGGACAGATGTTTGCTAATAAAGGGACAGCTAGAAAATGGGAAGCCTTCAGAAATGGGAGAATGAGAATCCAGAGAAAGTATATTCATGTTAGGGTGAAAGGAAAGGCTGGTAGATACAGAGAATGTTGGATGTCTAAAGAAATTTAAGGACAAGCCAGGGAACTGTAGACCAGTGACCCTCACATTGGTGGTGGGCAAGTTGTTGGAGGGAATCCTGAGGGACAGGATGTACATGTATTTGGAAAGGCAAGGACTGATTAGGGATAGTCAACATGACTTTGGACGTGGGATATCATGTCTCACAAACTTAATTGAGTTTTTTGAAGAAGTACTGAAGAGGATTGATGAGGGCAGAGTGGTAGATGTGATCTATATGGACTTTAGTAAGGCAAGCGACAAGATTCCCTATGGGAGACTGGTTAGCAAGTTTAGATCTCACGGAATAAAGAGAGAACTAGCCATTTGGATACAGAACTGGCTCAAAGATAGAAGACAGAGGGTGGTGGTGGAGGGTTGCTTTTTAGACTGGAGGCCTGTGACCAGTGGAGTGCCACAAGGATTAGTGCTGGATCCTCTACTTTTTGTCATTTACATGAATGATTTGGATGCGAGCATACGAGGTACAATTAGTAAGTTTGCAGATAACACCAAAATTGGAGGTGTAATGGAAAGCAAAGAGGGTTACCTCAGATTACAACAGGATCTGCACCAGATGGGCAAATGGGCTGAGAAGTGGTAGATGGAGTTTAATTCAGATAAATGCGAGGTGCTGCATTCTGGGAAAGCAGGACTTATACACTTAATGGTGAGGGCCTCGAGAGTGTTGCTGAACAAAGAGGCCTCGGAGTGCAGGTTCATAGCTCCTTGAAAGTGGAGTCACAGGTAGATAGGATAGTGAAGAAGGCATTTTGTATGTTTTCTTTTATTGGTCAGAGTATTGAGTACAGGAGTTGGGACGTCATGTTGTGACTGTACAGGACATTGGTTAGGCCACTGTTGGAATATTGTGTGCAATTCTCGTCTCCTTCCTATCGGAATGATGTTGTGAAACTTGAAAGGGTTCAGAAAAGATTTACAAGGATGTTGCCAGGGTTGGAGGATTTGAGCTATGGGGAGAGGCTGAACATGCTGGGGCTGTTTTCCCTGGAGCATCGGAGGTTGAAGGGTGATCTTATAGACGTTTACAAAATTATGAGGGGCATGGATAGGATAAATGGACAAATTCTTTTCTCTGGGGTGCGGGTATCCAGAACTAGAGGGCATAGATTTAGGGTGAGAGGGGAGAGATATAAAAGAGATCTAAGGGGCAACTTTTTCACGCAGAGGATGGTATGTGTATGGAATGAGCTGCCAGAGGAAGTGGTGGAGGCTGGTACAATTGCAATATTTAAGAGGCATTTGGATGGGTATATGAATAGGAAGGGTTTGGAGGGATATGAG